>NW_026961304.1:12500-18918 GCF_963924245.1 Chroicocephalus ridibundus
CGCCGCGTGCTCCCCGGGACGGAGAGCACGGAGGAGCCGGCCCGCCGAGGGCCCTCTCCGACGCGACCCGAAATGCCTCATCGATCGGGGATAGGAGAAAAGGAGAAGAGACGGGAGGGAGCAAAGAGCGCTCCCGGAGGCCCCACGGCCACGGTCCTGGGACAGCCGACAGCCGCGCGCGTGCCAGCCGCTCACCCGGGGGTGGGCAACCAGACACGGGGGCCCTGCGTGCGAGTGAGAGGGACGCGTCTGGTGGAGGGGTGCTACGGGACCTGAACACCGGCGTTTGACGGCCGGCCCGCCCCGCAGCCCCTCCGACGCGCCCCGGGTATGCCAAAACGATCGGTGATAGAGAAAAGCGAGAGAATCGAGGGGGAGCAAAGAGCGCTCCCGGAGGCCCCACGGCCACGGTCCTGGGACAGCCGACAGCCGCGCGCGTGCCAGCCGCTCACCCGGGGGTGGGCAACCAGACACGGGGGCCCTGCGTGCGAGTGAGAGGGACGCGTCTGGTGGAGGGGTGCTACGGGACCTGAACACCGGCGTTTGACGGCCGGCCCGCCCCGCAGCCCCTCCGACGCGCCCCGGGTATGCCAAAACGATCGGTGATAGAGAAAAGCGAGAGAATCGAGGGGGAGCAAAGAGCGCTCCCGAGGCCCCACGGCCACGGTCCTGGGACAGCCGACAGCCGCGCGCGCCAGCCGCCACCCGGGGGTGGGCGGCCAGACAGACGCGGGGCCCTGCGTGCGAGCGAGGAGGCGACGTCTGCGAGAGGTCCGGCGTGGAGCCTCCGCGGCGCGCCCCTGGGTGAACGCCTCAGCGGGCGCTGGCTGCGGGTGTGGATCAGGCAAAATGCGGGGGGGAGCGGGAGGCTGCCGCCGTCCACCCGCTCGCGAGCACGGTTCCCTGGGGACTGAGCACGAGAGGACCGGGGGAAAGCCGCGGCAGGCTTGTCTCCCCCCGGTCTTCCGGCATTCGAAAGTGCCGGTGACCGCCGCCGGCCACCGCTCTTCGCCCTGCCCAGCGGGGAGACGCCTACCCCGGAGCAACAAATTTCGTTCGGTAAATGCACGGATGTCTGCCACGAAAGTAGCCGGAGGTGCCGCCCCTCACCTCTGCTTTCAGCGGGAAGTCAGCCCGCAGGATGCGCCTTGGCGCTGGAAGCCCTTAGGAGCCGAGTAAGTACTCCCTCCCATATACGGAAAATCACGTCTCTACCCCCGGACGGCCTCAAGAGCGCTGGCACTGCCCACCGGGGAGGCGCGCCAAAGACGCCGCCTCTTACGATGACACAACTGGAGGTAACGAAAAACAGCGACCCCTTCGGCGGCTGGAAGTGCGTGCTCCGGACACCAGGTCTACCTGGCCACTCCGGCACAAAGTACCGCCGGAGCCGGGTAGACCTGACAGCCGATCCGGTCCCCGGAGCCGGGTAGACCTGACAGCCGATCCGGTCCCCGGAACCGGGTAGACCTGACAGCCGACCCGGTCCCCGGAGCGAGGTAGACCTGACAGCCGACCCGGTCCCCGGAGCCGGGTAGACCTGACAGCCGACCCGGTCCCCGGAGCCGGGTAGACCTGACAGCCGATCCGGTCCCCGGAGCCGGGTAGACCTGACAGCCGATCCGGTCCCCGGAGCCGGGTAGACCTGACAGCCGATCCGGTCCCCGGAGCCGGGTAGACCTGACAGCCGACCCGGTCCCCGGAGCGAGGTAGACCTGACAGCCGACCCGGTCCCCGGAGCCGGGTAGACCTGACAGCCGGTCCGGTCCCCGGAGCCGGGTAGACCTGACAGCCGATCCGGTCCCCGGAGCCGGGTAGACCTGACAGCCGACCCGGTCCCCGGAGCCGGGTAGACCTGACAGCCGACCCGGTCCCCGGAGCCGGGTAGACCTGACAGCCGACCCGGTCCCCGGAGCGAGGTAGACCTGACAGCCGACCCGGTCCCCGGAGCCGGGTAGACCTGACAGCCGGTCCGGTCCCCGGAGCCGGGTAGACCTGACAGCCGACCCGGTCCCCGGAGCGAGGTAGACCTGACAGCCGATCCGGTCCCCGGAGCGAGGTAGACCTGACAGCCGGTCCGGTCCCCGGAGCCGGGTAGACCTGACAGCCGGTCCGGTCCCCGGAGCCGGGTAGACCTGACAGCCGACCCGGTCCCCGGAGCCGGGTAGACCTGACAGCCGATCCGGTCCCCGGAGCGAGGTAGACCTGACAGCCGACCCGGTCCCCGGAGCCGGGTAGACCTGACAGCCGAACCGGTCCCCGGAGCGAGGTAGACCTGACAGCCGATCCGGTCCCCGGAGCCGGGTAGACCTGACAGCCGGTCCGGTCCCCGGAGCGAGGTAGACCTGACAGCCGACCCGGTCCCCGGAGCCGGGTAGACCTGACAGCCGACCCGGTCCCCGGAGCCGGGTAGACCTGACAGCCGACCCGGTCCCCGGAGCGAGGTAGACCTGACAGCCGACCCGGTCCCCGGAGCGAGGTAGACCTGACAGCCGACCCGGTCCCCGGATCCGGGTAGACCTGACAGCCGACCCGGTCCCCGGAGCGAGGTAGACCTGACAGCCGACCCGGTCCCCGGAGCCGGGTAGACCTGACAGCCGACCCGGTCCCCGGAGCCGGGTAGACCTGACAGCCGACCCGGTCCCCGGAGCCTGGTAGACCTGACAGCCGATCCGGTCCCCGGAGCCGGGTAGACCTGACAGCCGACCCGGTCCCCGGAGCCGGGTAGACCTGACAGCCGACCCGGTCCCCGGAGCCGGGTAGACCTGACAGCCGACCCGGTCCCCGGAGCGAGGTAGACCTGACAGCCCACCCGGTCCCCGGAGCCGGGTAGACCTGACAGCCGACCCGGTCCCCGGAGCTGGGTAGACCTGACAGCCGGTCCGGTCCCCGGAGCCGGGTAGACCTGACAGCCGACCCGGTCCCCGGAGCCGGGTAGACCTGACAGCCGACCCGGTCCCCGGAGCCGGGTGGACCTGACAGGCGACACCGACCCCGGAGCCGGGTAGACCTGACAGGCGACACCGACCCCGGAGCCGGGTAGACCCGACAGCCGGTGTGGGGTGGGGGTGATATTTTTGTTTTTTTCTTTTCGTTCATGATTTAAGCGTCACCGGCACAGCGGCCAGCCTGACCCGGATCATGCCTTCCAACAAGTGCGTGCGGGCAGGGTGTTTCTCGCGGCGGGGGGGGGCGGGGGGGGGGGCGCTGGGGCGGCGGGGGGGCCGGGGGGTGATAAATAATTTTGATTTATCACCGGGTGGTTATAAATAATTTTGCTCTTTTTTTTTCGTTCACGTTTTTAGCGTCACTGTCGTAGCCGCCAGCCTGACCCGGATCGTCCCGGCGGGGGGCGGGGGGCGGGGGGGGGGGGGCGCTGTCGGGCGAGGGGGGGGGGTATGTGGGTGGGGGGAGGGGTTGGGGTGGGCGAAAAAGTAAGTTTTAACTTTTTTTCGTTCGTGATTTAAGCGCCACTGGCAGAGCCGCCACCCTGAGCCGGATCAGGTCGGGGGCGGGGGTGGGGGTGGGGCGTGGCGGTCCGCGGCTTCGCGCCCTGCGCGGGCGCGCGAGCAGACCACTGCCCGGCAAGCGGCAGCGGCGGGGAAGGGGTGCCGGTGCGGAGGCAGGCGAGAGCGGGCGGCGAGCGGGCGGGGATCACGGCGCAGAGGTGGGCCGGGGAGAGGGCGGCAGGCACGCGGTGCCTCTTTTCGGAGTAGGTTTTGGGTCGGTAAGGTGGGGGGGGGGCGGCGTTGTGTGTGCTGGGGGCGGGGGGGGTGGGTTTCAGTGGGTTCTCCAGCCGCGGCAGGGGCGGGCAGGCGCGCAGCAGAGAGAGCGAGCGAGCGAGCGAG
The DNA here is from genome assembly GCF_963924245.1 of Chroicocephalus ridibundus. Lineage (NCBI taxonomy): Eukaryota > Metazoa > Chordata > Aves > Charadriiformes > Laridae > Chroicocephalus > Chroicocephalus ridibundus. The sequence goes on from NW_026961304.1 coordinate 16,349, forward strand.
CGAGCGGCTGAGAAAGGAAGGCGGGAGCGCCGGGGCACGGGCACGGGCAGGGGCGCGGCAGGGTAGAGACTCGGCAGCCGGGGTTAGATCCCCGCTCGCCACCGGGAATCCCTTAACCCGCCCGGGCACGGAGCCGGCAGGGACTCCGCTGGGTCCTAAAGTCTCCCGCCGTCCTTGCCGGGCGGGGGGGGGGTGGGGGGGGTGGGTGGCAAACCTGCACGAGGGCAGCGTGGGGAGGGGGCGGCCGGATTCGCAGTGAACCGGGTGGTGAAGAGAGGCGGGGGGCGGGGGGGGGGGGGCGCTGTCGGGCGAGGGGGGGGGGTATGTGGGTGGGGGGAGGGGTTGGGGTGGGCGAAAAAGTAAGTTTTAACTTTTTTTCGTTCGTGATTTAAGCGCCACTGGCAGAGCCGCCACCCTGAGCCGGATCAGGTCGGGGGCGGGGGTGGGGGTGGGGCGTGGCGGTCCGCGGCTTCGCGCCCTGCGCGGGCGCGCGAGCAGACCACTGCCCGGCAAGCGGCAGCGGCGGGGAAGGGGTGCCGGTGCGGAGGCAGGCGAGAGCGGGCGGCGAGCGGGCGGGGATCACGGCGCAGAGGTGGGCCGGGGAGAGGGCGGCAGGCACGCGGTGCCTCTTTTCGGAGTAGGTTTTGGGTCGGTAAGGTGGGGGGGGGGCGGCGTTGTGTGTGCTGGGGGCGGGGGGGGTGGGTTTCAGTGGGTTCTCCAGCCGCGGCAGGGGCGGGCAGGCGCGCAGCAGAGAGAGCGAGCGAGCGAGCGAGCGAGCGGCTGAGAAAGGAAGGCGGGAGCGCCGGGGCACGGGCACGGGCAGGGGCGCGGCAGGGTAGAGACTCGGCAGCCGGGGTTAGATCCCCGCTCGCCACCGGGAATCCCTTAACCCGCCCGGGCACGGAGCCGGCAGGGACTCCGCTGGGTCCTAAAGTCTCCCGCCGTCCTTGCCGGGCGGGGGGGGGGTGGGGGGGGTGGGTGGCAAACCTGCACGAGGGCAGCGTGGGGAGGGGGCGGCCGGATTCGCAGTGAACCGGGTGGTGAAGAGAGGCGGGGGAGGGGGGGGGAAGGGGGACAGCGGGGTGTGGCGGGGGGGTGGGTGGTAATTCGGTGGCGGCGGCAGGGCTTGGGGGGAGACGCTCTGTCTGCGTCTGCGTCTGCCGCACGCGAGAGGTTCGGGCCCGTTGGAGGGGGTGGGGTGGGTGTTGTGTGCACGTGTGCGTGCGGCGGCAGACGGGGCTTTGGGGCTGGGGGAGAGGCCTGCTGGGGGGGGGGTGAGAGGCGAAGGGGGGAATGGGAAGGGCCGGGGGAGATGGTGCAGCCGTGTGCAAGTGCCACGGTGTGCGCGCCGTTGGGGTGGGGCAGATGTGACCCAGATGCCTGGGTGCCTTGGGGAGCACTTGCGGGGTAGCCGGGGGGCACAGCTGGGGCAGCCGTGAGGCGTTTGTGGGGCAGCTGTGGTGCCAGCGGCACCCGCAGGCCTGTCTTCCCTGGGGGGAGAGGGCAGGCCCACAGACCCGCTATTCCCTGGGGAGCACCTGCAGGGCAGCCGTGGGGCAGGGCTGGGGCAGTACTTGTGGGGCAGATGTGACCCAGAGGCCTGCTGTTCCTCGGGGAGCACTTGCGGGGCAGCCGTGGGGAACGGCTGGGGAAGCTGTGGGGCCAGAGGCACCCGCCGGCCTGAGTTCCCTGGAAGCAGACTGCATGCCCAGAGGCCTGCGGCTCCTCGGGGAGCACTTGCGGGGCAGCTGTGGGGCAGCACTTGTGGGGCAGATGTGACCCAGAGGCCCGCTGTTCCTCAGGGAGCACTGGAGGGGCAGCTGCGGGGCCAGGGGCACCCGCAGCCCTGTCTTCCCTGGGGGGAGACGGCAGGCCCAGAGGCCTGCGGGTCCTCGGGGAGCACTTGCGGGGCAGCCCTGGGGCTGCTCTGGGACAGCACTTGTGGGGCAGATGTGACCCAGAGGCCTGCGGTTCCTCGGGGAGCACTTGCGGGGCAGCTGTGTGGCGACGGGCACCCGCAGGCCTGTCTTCCCTGGGGGGCAGACGGCAGGCCCAGAGGCCTGCGGGTCCTCGGGGAGCACTTGCAGGGCAGCTGTGGGGCAGCACTTGTTGGGCAGATGTGACCCAGAGGCCCGCTGTTCCTCAGGGAGCACTGGAGGGGCAGCTGTGGGGCCAGGGGCACCCGCAGGCCTCTCTTTCCTCGGGGGAGACGGCAGGCCCAAGGCATGCTGTTCCTCGGGGAGCACTTGCGGAGCAGCCGTGGGGCAGCACTGGGGCAGTACTTGAGGGGCAGCTGTGACCCAGAGGCCTGCGGCTCCTCGGGGAGCACTTGCGGGGCAGCTGTGGGGCAGCACTTGTGGGGCAGATGTGACCCGGAGGCCCGCTGTTCCTCAGGGAGCACTGGAGGGGCAGCTGCGGGGCCAGGGGCACCCGCAGGCCTGTCTTCCCTGGGGGGAGACGGCAGGCCCAGAGGCCTGCGGGTCCTCGGGGAGCACTTGCGGGGCAGCCCTGGGGCTGCTCTGGGACAGCACTTGTGGGGCAGATGTGACCCAGAGGCCCTGCGGTTCCTC
>NW_026961305.1:0-245000 GCF_963924245.1 Chroicocephalus ridibundus
AAGATATGGGGGGAAAAAAAAAAGATAACATACAACTCCACTTTCTATGGCAACCACCCTTACATTGAGAAGTCTTACCTCTGATGTCATACCTACGCTAGTTTAAACGCTAAAACAAGCCTTCCCGAACAGCTGCACAAGCTGTAAAAAGACACTTAAGAAACTCCAGAGCTCTGACCCTGGAAAAGACCAGCAGCAGAACAAAGTCCTGCCCTGAAGCTGTGGCTCATATACCCCGGGCCCCACCTGAGGCCCTCAGGCCCCACCCACCACCTTTCCCACAATCCCCTGGGTAAAGGGTGGGGCCAACCCCCAGAAGCATAAAAGCACCTGAAGGTGCAGCAGGTGTTGTTATTCGCTTTAAGTTTACCATTTACAAAGTAGTGAAGAGTGACCCTCTTCACAGGCTTCGCAGGCTGTTGCAGCGGCGCCACGTGGGCGACGAGGCTGACAGCCGCCACAAAGCCGGCAGCCCCACGGGCTGTGGGGCCACGCGAGCAGCTGCCAAAGAGCTTTCCAACGAGGCACGGCTTTCCCTCCTGGCTCTTCGGGCGTGGGAGCTGTGGCCAGAGCCGCGGCCCTACCGGAGAATGCTTCGCAGGCTGGCGCGGCCGCGCCAGGTGGGTGCCGGTGGCGCCGAGGCTGATGGCCGCCGCAAAGCCCGCAGCCCCACGGGCTGTGGGGCCACGCGAGCGGCTGCCAAAGAGCTTTCCAATGAGGCACGGCTTTCCCTCCTGGCTCTTCGGGCGTGGAAGCTGTGGCCAGAGCCGCGACCCTACCAGAAAATGCTCTGCAGGCTGGTGCAGCGGCGCAACGTGGGCGCCGGTGGCGCCGAGGGTGACGGCCGCCGCAAAGCCCGCAGCCCCACGAGCTGTGGGGCCACGCGAGCGGCTGCCAAAGAGCTTTCCAACGAGGCACGGCTTTCTCTCCTGGCTCTTCGGGCGTGGGAGCTGTGGCCAGAGCCGCGGCCCTACAGGAAAATGCTTCGCGGGCTGGCGCGGAGGCGCCACGTGGGCGCCGGTGGCGCCGAGGCTGACGGCCGCCGCAAAGCCCGCAGCCCCACGGGCTGTGGGTCCACGCGAGCGGCTGCCAAAGTGCTTTCCAACGAGGCACGGCTTTCCCTCCTGGCTCTTCGGGCGTGGAAGCTGTGGCCAGAGCCGCGGCCCTACCGGAAAATGCTTCGCAGGCTGGTGCGGCGGCGCCACGTGGGCGCCGCTGGCGCCGAGGCTGACGGCCGCCGCAAAGCCCGCAGCCCCACGGGCTGTGGGGCCACGCGAGCGGCTGCCAAAGAGCTTTCCAACGAGGCACGGCTTTCCCTCCTGGCTCTTCGGGCGTGGGAGCTGTGGAAAGAGCCGCGGCCCCACCGGAAAATGCTTCGCAGGCTGGCGCAGCCGCGCCAGGTGGGCGCCGGTGGCGCCGAGGCTGACGGCCGCCGCAAAGCCCGCAGCCCCACGGGCTGTGGGGCCACGCGAGCAGCTGCCAAAGAGCTTTCCAACGAGGCACGGCTTTCCCTCCTGGCTCTTCAGGCGTGGGAGCTGTGGCCAGAGCCGCGGCCCTACCGAAAAATGCTTCGCGGGGTGGCGCGGAGGTGCCAGGTGGGCGCTGGTGGCGCCGAGGCTGACGGCCACCGCAAAGCCCGCAGCCCCATGGGCTGTGGGGCCACGCGAGCGGCTGCCAAAGAGCTTTCCAACGAGGCACGGCTTTCCCTCCTGGCTCTTCGGGCGTGGGAGCTGTGGCCAGAGCCGCGGCCCTACCGGAAAATGCTTCGCAGGCTGGCGCGGCAGCGCCACGTAGGCGCCGGTGGCGCCGACGCTGACGGCCGCCGCAAAGCCCGCAGCCCCACGGGCTGTGGGGCCACGCGAGCGGCTGCCAAAGAGCTTTCCAAGGAGGCACGGCTTTCCCTCCTGGCTCTTCGGGCGTGGGAGCTGTGGCCAGAGCCGCGGCCCTACCGGAAAATGCTTCGCAGGCTGGCACAGCAGCGCCAGGTGGGCGCCGCTGGCGCCGAGGCTGATGGCCGCCGCAAAGCCCGCAGCCCCACGGGCTGTGGGGCCACGCGAGCGGCTGCCAGAGAGCTTTCCAACGAGGCATGGCTTTCCCTCCTGGCTCTTCGGGCGTGGGAGCTGTGGCCAGAGCCGCGGCCCTACCGGAAAATGCTTCGCAGGCTGGCGCGGCGGCATCACGTGGGCGCCGGTGGCGCCGAGGCTGACGGCCGCCGCAAAGCCCGCAGCCCCACGGGCTGTGGGGCCACGCGAGCGGCTGCCAAAGAGTTTTCCAACGAGGCACGGCTTTCCCTCCTGGCTCTTCGGGCGTGGGAGCTGTGGCCAGAGCCTCGGCCCTACCGGAAAATGCTTTGCAGGCTGGCGCGGCAGCGCCACGTAGGCGCCGGTGGCGCCGAGGCTGACGGCCGCCGCAAAGCCCGCAGCCCCACGGGCTGTGGGGCCAAGCGAGCGGCTGCCAAAGAGCTTTCCAACGAGGCACGGCTTTCCCTCCTGGCTCTTCGGGCGTGGGAGCTGTGGCCAGAGCCGCGGCCCTACCGGAAAATGCTTCGCAGGCTGGCACAGCAGCGCCAGGTGGGCGCCGGTGGCGCCGAGGCTGACGGCCGCCGCAAAGCCCGCAGCCCCACGGGCTGTGGGGCCACGCGAGCGGCTGCCAGAGAGCTTTCAAAGGAGGCACGGCTTTCCCTCCTGGCTCTTCGGGCGTGGGAGCTGTGGCCAGAGCCGCGGCCCTACCGGAAAATGCTTCGCAGGCTGGCGCGGCGGCACCACGTGGGCGCCGGTGGCGCCGAGGCTGACGGCCGCCGCAAAGCCCGCAGCCCCACGGGCTGTGGGGCCACGCGAGCGGCTGCCAAAGAGCTTTCCAACGAGGCACGGCTTTCCCTCATGGCTCTTCGGGCGCGGGAGCTGTGGCCAGAGCCGCGGCCCTACCGGAAAATGCTTCGCAGGCTGGCGCGGCGGCGCCACGTGGCTGCCGGTGGCGCCGAGGCTGACGGCCGCCGCAAAGCCCGCAGCCCCACGGGCTGTGGGGCCACGCGAGCAGCTGCCAAAGAGCTGTCCAACGAGGCACGGCTTTCCCTCCTGGCTCTTCGGGCGTGGGAGCTGTGGCCAGAGCCGCGGCCCTACCGGAAAATGCTTCGCGGGCTGGCGCGGCGGCGCCAGGTGGGCGCCGGTGGCGCCGAGGCTGACGGCCGCCGCAAAGCCCGCAGCCCCACGGGCTGTGGGGCCACGCGAGCGGCTGCCAAAGAGCTTTCCAACGAGGCACGGCTTTCCCTCCTGGCTCTTCGGGCGTGGGAGCTGTGGCCAGAGCCGCGGCCCTACCGGAAAATGCTTCGCAGGCTGGCGCGGCGGCGCCACGTGGGCGCCGGTGGCGCCGAGGCTGACGGCCGCCGCAAAGCCCGCAGCCCCACGGGCTGTGGGGCCACGCGAGCAGCTGCCAAAGAGCTTTCCAACGAGGCACGGCTTTCCCTCCTGGCTCTTCGGGCGTGGGAGCTGTGGCCAGAGCCGCGGCCCTACCGGAAAATGCTTCGCAGGCTGGTGCGGCCGCGCCAGGTGGGCGCCGGTGGCGCCGAGGCTGACGGCCACCGCAAAGCCCGCAGCCCCACGGGCTGTGGGGCCACGCGAGCAGCTGCCAAAGAGCTGTCCAACGAGGCACGGCTTTCCCTCCTTGGTCTTCGGGCGTGGGAGCTGTGGCCAGAGCCGCGGCCCTACCGGAAAATGCTTCGCGGGCTGGCGCGGCGGCGCCAGGTGGGCGCCGGTGGCGCCGAGGCTGACGGCCGCCGCAAAGCCCGCAGCCCCACGGGCTGTGGGGCCACGCGAGCGGCTGCCAAAGAGCTTTCCAACGAGGCACGGCTTTCCCTCCTGGCTCTTCGGGCGTGGAAGCTGTGGCCAGAGCCGCGACCCTACCAGAAAATGCTCTGCAGGCTGGTGCAGCGGCGCCACGTGGGCGCCGGTGGCGCCGAGGCTGACGGCCGCCGCAAAGCCCGCAGCCCCACGGGCTGTGGGGCCACGCGAGCGGCTGCCAAAGAGCTTTCCAACGAGGCACGGCTTTCTCTCCTGGCTCTTCGGGCTTGGGAGCTGTGGCCAGAGCCGCGGCCCTACCGGAAAATGCTTCGCGGGCTGGCGCGGAGGCGCCACGTGGGCGCCGGTGGCGCCGAGGCTGACGGCCGCCGCAAAGCCCGCAGCCCCACGGGCTGTGGGGCCACGCGAGCGGCTGCCAAAGAGCTTTCCAACGAGGCACGGCTTTCCCTCCTGGCTCTTCGGGCGTGGAAGCTGTGGCCAGAGCCGCGGCCCTACCAGAAAATGCTTCGCAGGCTGGTGCGGCGGCGCCACGTGGGCGCCGCTGGCGCCGAGGCTGACGGCCGCCGCAAAGCCCGCAGCCCCACGGGCTGTGGGGCCACGCGAGCGGCTGCCAAAGAGCTTTCCAACGAGGCACGGCTTTCCCTCCTGGCTCTTCGGGCGTGGGAGCTGTGGCCAGAGCCGCGGCCCTACCGGAAAATGCTTCGCAGGCTGGCGCGGCCGCGCCAGGTGGGCGCCGGTGGCGCCGAGGCTGACGGCCGCCGCAAAGCCCGCAGCCCCACGGGCTGTGGGGCCACGCGAGCGGCTGCCAAAGAGCTTTCCAACGAGGCACGGCTTTCCGTTCTGGCTCTTCGGGCGTGGGAGTTGTGACCAGAGCCGCGGCCCTACCAGAAAATGCTTCGCAGGCTGGCGCGGCCGCACCAGGTGGGCGCCGGCGGCGCCGAGGCTGACGGCCGCCGCAAAGCCCGCAGCCCCACGGGCTGTGGGGCCACGCGAGCGGCTGCCAAAGAGCTTTCCAACGAGGCACGGCTTTCTCTCCTGGCTCTTCGGGCGTGGGAGCTGTGGCCAGAGCCGCGGCCCTACCGGAAAATGCTTCGCGGGCTGGCGCGGCCGCGCCAGGTGGGTGCCGGTGGCGCCGAGGCTGACGGCCGCCGCAAAGCCCGCAGCCCCACGGGCTGTGGGGCCACGCGAGCGGCTGCCAAAGAGCTTTCCAACGAGGCACGGTTTTCCCTCCTGGCTGTTCGGGCGTGGGAGCTGTGGCCAGAGCCGCGGCCCTACCGGAAAATGCTTCGCAGGCTGGCACAGCAGCGCCAGGTGGGCGCCGGTGGCGCCGAGGCTGACGGCCGCCGCAAAGCCCGCAGCCCCACGGGCTGTGGGGCCACGCGAGCGGCTGCCAAAGAGCTTTCCAACGAGGCACGGCTTTCCCTCCTGGCTCTTCGGGCGTGGGAGCTGTGGCCAGAGCCGCGGCCCTACCGGAAAATGCTTCGCAGGCTGGCGCGGCGGCGCCACGTGGGCGCCTATGGCGCCGAGGCTGACGGCCGCCGCAAAGCCCGTAGCCCCACGGGCTGTGGGGCCACGCGAGCGGCTGCCAAAGAGCTTTCCAACGAGGCACGGCTTTCCCTCCTGGCTCTTCGGACGTGGGAGCTGTGGCCAGAGTCGCGGCCCTACCAGAAAATGCTTCGCAGGCTGGTGCGGCGGCGCCACGTGGGCGCCGGTGGCGCCGAGGCTGATGGCCGCCGCAAAGCCCGCAGCCCCACGGGCTGTGGGGCCACGCGAGCGGCTGCCAAAGAGCTTTCCAACGAGGCACGGCTTTCTCTCCTGGCTCTTCGGGCGTGGGAGCTGTGGCCAGAGCCGCGGCCCTACCGGAAAATGCTTCTCGGGCTGGCGCGGAGGCGCCACGTGGGCGCCGGTGGTACCGAGGCTGACGGCCGCCGCAAAGCCCGCAGCCCCACAGGCTGTGGGGCCACGCGAGCGGCTGCCAAAGAGCTTTCCAACGAGGCACGGCTTTCCCTCCTGGCTCTTCGGGCGTGGGAGCTGTGGCCAGAGCCGCGGCCCTACCGGAAAATGCTTCGCAGGCTGGTGCGGCGGCGCCACGTGGGCGCCGGTGGCGCCGAGGCTGACGGCCGCCGCAAAGCCCGCAGCCCCACGGGCTGTGGGGCCACGCGAGCGGCTGCCAAAGAGCTCTCCAACGAGGCACGGCTTTCCGTTCTGGCTCTTCGGGCGTGGGAGTTGTGGCCAGAGCCGCGGCCCTAGCAGAAAATGCTTCGCAGGCTGGCGCGGCCGCACCAGGTGGGCGCCGGTGGCGCCGAGGCTGAAGGCTGCCGCAAAGCCCGCAGCCCCACGGGCTGTAGGGCTACGCGAGCGGCTGCCAAAGAGCTTTCCAACAGGGCACGGCTTTCCCTCCTGGCTCTTCGGGCGAGGGGGCTGTGGCCAGAGCCGCGGCCCTACCGGAAAATGCTTCGCAGGCTGGTGCAGCCGCGCCATGTGGGCGCCGGTGGCGCCGAGGCTGACGGCCGCCGCAAAGCCCGCAGCCCCACGGGCTGTGGGGCCACGCGAGCGGCTGCCAAAGAGCTTTCCAACGAGGCACGGCTTTCTCTCCTGGCTCTTTGGGCGTGGGAGATGTCGCCAGAGTCGCGGCCCTACCGGAAAATGCTTCGCAGGCTGGCGCGGCCGCGCCAGGTGGGCTCCGGTGGCGCCGAGGCTGAAGGCCGCCACAAAGCCCGCAGCCCCACGGGCTGTGGGGCCACGCGAGCAGCTGCCAAAGAGCTTTCCAACGAGGCACGGCTTTCTCTCCTGGCTCTTCGGGCGTGGGAGCTGTGGCCAGAGCCGCGGCCCTACTGGAAAATGCTTCGCGGGCTGGCGCGGCGGCGCCACGTGGGCGCCTATGGCGCCAAGGCTGACGGCCGCCGCAAAGCCCGCAGCCCCACGGGCTGTGGGGCCACGCGAGCGGCTGCCAAAGAGCTTTCCAACGAGGCACGGCTTTCCCTCCTGGCTCTTCGGGCGTGGATGCTGTGGCCAGAGCCGCAGCCCTACCGGAAAATGCTTCGCAGGCTGGTGCGGCGGCGCCACGTGGGCGCCGGTGGCGCCGAGGCTGACGGCCGCCGCAAAGCCCGCAGCCCCACGGGCTGTGGGGCCACGCGAGCAGCTGCCAAAGAGCTTTCCAACGAGGCACGGCTTTCCCTCCTGGCTCTTCGGGCGTGGGAGCTGTGGCCAGAGCCGCGGCCCTACCGGAAAATGCTTCGCAGAGTGGCGCGTCCGCGCCAGGTGGGCGCCGGTGGCACCGATGCTGACGGCCGCCGCAAAGCCCGCAGCCCCACAGGCTGTGGGGCCACGCGAGCGGCTGCCAAAGAGCTTTCCAACGAGGCACGGCTTTCCCTCCTGGCTCTTCGGGCGTGGGAGCTGTGGCCAGAGCCGCGGCCCTACCGGAAAATGCTTCGCAGGCTGGTGCGGCGGCGCCACGTGGGCGCCGGTGGCGCCGAGGCTGACGGCCGCCGCAAAGCCCGCAGCCCCACGGGCTGTGGGGCCACGCGAGCGGCTGCCAAAGAGCTCTCCAACGAGGCACGGCTTTCCGTTCTGGCTCTTCGGGCGTGGGAGTTGTGGCCAGAGCCGCGGCCCTAGCAGAAAATGCTTCGCAGGCTGGCGCGGCCGCACCAGGTGGGCGCCGGTGGCGCCGAGGCTGAAGGCTGCCGCAAAGCCCGCAGCCCCACGGGCTGTAGGGCCACGCGAGCGGCTGCCAAAGAGCTTTCCAACAGGGCACGGCTTTCCCTCCTGGCTCTTCGGGCGAGGGGGCTGTGGCCAGAGCCGCGGCCCTACCGGAAAATGCTTCGCAGGCTGGTGCAGCCGCGCCATGTGGGCGCCGGTGGCGCCGAGGCTGACGGCCGCCGCAAAGCCCGCAGCCCCACGGGCTGTGGGGCCACGCGAGCGGCTGCCAAAGAGCTTTCCAACGAGGCACGGCTTTCTCTCCTGGCTCTTTGGGCGTGGGAGATGTCGCCAGAGTCGCGGCCCTACCGGAAAATGCTTCGCAGGCTGGCGCGGCCGCGCCAGGTGGGCTCCGGTGGCGCCGAGGCTGAAGGCCGCCACAAAGCCCGCAGCCCCACGGGCTGTGGGGCCACGCGAGCAGCTGCCAAAGAGCTTTCCAACGAGGCACGGCTTTCTCTCCTGGCTCTTCGGGCGTGGGAGCTGTGGCCAGAGCCGCGGCCCTACCGGAAAATGCTTCGCAGGCTGGCGCGTCCACGCCAGGGGGGCGCCGGTGGCACCGATGCTGACGGCCGCCGCAAAGCCCGCAGCCCCACGGGCTGTGGGGCCACGCAAGCGGCTGCCAAAGAGCTTTCCAACGAGGCACGGCTTTCCGTTCTGGCTCTTCGGGTGTGGGAGTTGTGGCCAGAGCCGCGGCCCTACCAGAAAATGCTTCGCAGGCTGGCGCGGCCGCACCAGGTGTGCGCCGGCGGCGCCGAGGCTGAAGGCCGCCGCAAAGCCCGCAGCCCCACGGGCTGTGGGGCCACGCGAGCGGCTGCCAAAGAGCTTTCCAACGAGGCACGGCTTTCCCTCCTGGCTCTTCGGGCGTGGGAGCTGTGGCCAGAGCCACGGCCCTACCGGAAAATGCTTCGCAGGCTGGCACGGCGGCGCCAGGTGGGCGCCGGTGGCGCCGAGGCTGACGGCCGCCGCAAAGCCCGCAGCCCCACGGGCTGTGGGGCCACGCGAGCGGCTGCCAAAGAGCTTTCCAACGAGGCACGGCTTTCCCTCCTGGCTCTTCAGGCGTGGGAGCTGTGGCCAGAGCCGCGGCCCTACCCGAAAATGCTTCGCAGGCTGGCGCGGCCGCGCCAGGTGGGCTCCGGTGGCGCCGAGGCTGAAGGCCGCCGCAAAGCCCGCAGCCCCACGGGCTGTGGGGCCACGCGAGCAGCTGCCAAAGAGCTTTCCAACGAGGCACGGCTTTCCCTCCTGGCTCTTCGGGCGTGGGAGCTGTGGCCAGAGCCGCGGCCCTACCAGAAAATGCTTCGCAGGCTGGTGCGGCGGAGCCACGTGGGCGGCGGTGGCGCCAAGGCTGACAACCGCCGCAAAGCCCGCAGCCCCACGGGCTGTGGGGCCACGCGAGCGGCTGCCAAAGAGCTTTCCAACGAGGCACGGCTTTCTCTCCTGGCTCTTCGGGCGTGGGAGCTGTGGCCAGAGCCGCGGCCCTACCGGAAAAGGCTTCGCGGGCTGGCGCGGAGGCGCCACGTGGGCGCCGGTGGCGCCGAGGCTGACGGCCGCCGCAAAGCCCGCAGCCCCACGGGCTGTGGGGCCACGCGAGCGGCTGCTAAAGAGCTTTCCAACGAGGCACGGCTTTCCCTCCTGGCTCTTCGGGCGTGGATGCTGTGGCCAGAGCCGCGGCCCTACTGGAAAATGCTTCGCAGGCTGGTGCGGCGGCGCCACGTGGGCGCCGGTGGCGCCGAGGCTGACGGCCGCCGCAAAGCCCGCAGCCCCACGGGCTGTGGGGCCACGCGAGCGGCTGCCAAAGAGCTTTCCAACGAGGCACGGCTTTCCCTCCTGGCTCTTCGGGCGTGGGAGCTGTGGCCAGAGCCGCGGCCCTACCGGAAAATGCTTCGCAGGCTGGCGCGGCCGCGCCAGTTGGGCGCAGGTGGCACCGAGGCTGACGGCCGCCGCAAAGCCCGCAGCCCTACGGGCTGTGGGGCCACGCGAGCGGCTGCCAAAGAGCTTTCCAACGAGGCACGGCTTTCCGTTCTGGCTCTTCGGGCGTGGGAGTTGTGGCCAGAGCCGCGGCCCTACCAGAAAATGCTTTGCAGGCTGGCGCGGCCGCACCAGGTGGGCGCCGGCGGCGCCGAGGCTGAAGGCCGCCGCAAAGCCCGCAGCCCCACGGGCTGTGGGGCCACGCGAGCGGCTGCCAAAGAGCTTTCCAACGAGGCACGGCTTTCCCTCCTGGCTCTTCGGGCGTGGGGGCTGTGGCCAGAGCCGCGGCCCTACCGGAAGATGCTTCGCAGGCTGGCGCGGCCGCGCCAGGTGGGCTCCGGTGGCGCCGAGGCTGAAAGCCGCCGCAAAGCCCGCAGCCCCACGGGTTGTGGGGCCACGCGAGCAGCTGCCAAAGAGCTTTCCAACGAGGCACGGCTTTCCCTCCTGGCTCTTCGGGCGTGGGGGCTGTGGCCAGAGCCGCGGCCCTACCGGAAGATGCTTCGCAGGCTGGCGCGGCCGCGCCAGGTGGGCTCCGGTGGCGCCGAGGCTGAAAGCCGCCGCAAAGCCCGCAGCCCCACGGGTTGTGGGGCCACGCGAGCAGCTGCCAAAGAGCTTTCCAACGAGGCACGGCTTTCCCTCCTGGCTCTTCGGGCGTGGGAGCTGTGGCCAGAGCCGCGGCCCTACCGGAAAATGCTTCGCAGGCTGGCGCGGAGGCGCCACGTGGGCGCCGGTGGCGCCGAGGCTGACGGACGCCGGAAAGCCCGCAGCCCCACGGGCTGTGGGGCCACGCGAGCGGCTGCCAAAGAGCTTTCCAACGAGGCACGGCTTTCCCTCCTGGCTCTTCGGGCGTGGATGCTGTGGCCAGAGCCGCAGCCCTACCGGAAAATGCTTCGCAGGCTGGTGCGGCGGCGCCACGTGGGCGCCGGTGGCGCCGAGGCTGACGGCCGCCGCAAAGCCCGCAGCCCCACGGGCTGTGGGGCCACGCGAGCAGCTGCCAAAGAGCTTTCCAACGAGGCACGGCTTTCCCTCCTGGCTCTTCGGGCGTGGGAGCTGTGGCCAGAGCCGCGGCCCTACCGGAAAATGCTTCGCAGGCTGGCGCGTCCGCGCCAGGTGGGCGCCGGTGGCACCGATGCTGACGGCCGCCGCAAAGCCCGCAGCCCCACGGGCTGTGGGGCCACGCAAGCGGCTGCCAAAGAGCTTTCCAACAAGGCACGGCTTTCCGTTCTGGCTCTTCGGGTGTGGGAGTTGTGGCCAGAGCCGCGGCCCTACCAGAAAATGCTTCGCAGGCTGGCGCGGCCGCACCAGGTGTGCGCCGGCGGCGCCGAGGCTGAAGGCCGCCGCAAAGCCCGCAGCCCCACGGGCTGTGGGGCCACGCGAGCGGCTGCCAAAGAGCTTTCCAACGAGGCACGGCTTTCCCTCCTGGCTCTTCGGGCTTGGGAGCTGTGGCCAGAGCCACGGCCCTACCGGAAAATGCTTCGCAGGCTGGCACGGCGGCGCCAGGTGGGCGCCGGTGGCGCCGAGGCTGACGGCCGCCGCAAAGCCCGCAGCCCCACGGGCTGTGGGGCCACGCGAGCGGCTGCCAAAGAGCTTTCCAATGAGGCACGGCTTTCCCTCCTGGCTCTTCAGGCGTGGGAGCTGTGGCCAGAGCCGCGGCCCTACCCGAAAATGCTTCGCAGGCTGGCGCGGCCGCGCCAGGTGGGCTCCGGTGGCGCCGAGGCTGAAGGCCGCCGCAAAGCCCGCAGCCCCACGGGCTGTGGGGCCACGCGAGCAGCTGCCAAAGAGCTTTCCAACGAGGCACGGCTTTCCCTCCTGGCTCTTCGGGCGTGGGAGCTGTGGCCAGAGCCGCGGCCCTACCAGAAAATGCTTCGCAGGCTGGTGCGGCGGAGCCACGTGGGCGGCGGTGGCGCCAAGGCTGACAACCGCCGCAAAGCCCGCAGCCCCACGGGCTGTGGGGCCACGCGAGCGGCTGCCAAAGAGCTTTCCAACGAGGCACGGCTTTCTCTCCTGGCTCTTCGGGCTTGGGAGCTGTGGCCAGAGCCGCGGCCCTACCGGAAAAGGCTTCGCGGGCTGGCGCGGGGGCGCCACGTGGGCGCCGGTGGCGCCGAGGCTGACGGCCGCCGCAAAGCCCGCAGCCCCACGGGCTGTGGGGCCACGCGAGCGGCTGCTAAAGAGCTTTCCAACGAGGCACGGCTTTCCCTCCTGGCTCTTCGGGCGTGGATGCTGTGGCCAGAGCCGCGGCCCTACTGGAAAATGCTTCGCAGACTGGTGCGGCGGCGCCACGTGGGCGCCGGTGGCGCCGAGGCTGACGGCCGCCGCAAAGCCCGCAGCCCCACGGGCTGTGGGGCCACGCGAGCGGCTGCCAAAGAGCTTTCCAACAAGGCACGGCTTTCCCTCCTGGCTCTTCGGGCGTGGGAGCTGTGGCCAGAGCCGCGGCCCTACCGGAAAATGCTTCGCAGGCTGGCGCGGCCGCGCCAGTTGGGCGCAGGTGGCACCGAGGCTGACGGCCGCCGCAAAGCCCGCAGCCCCACGGGCTGTGGGGCCACGCGAGCGGCTGCCAAAGAGCTTTCCAACGAGGCACGGCTTTCCGTTCTGGCTCTTCGGGCGTGGGAGTTGTGGCCAGAGCCGCGGCCCTACCAGAAAATGCTTCGCAGGCTGGCGCGGCCGCACCAGGTGGGCGCCGGCGGCGCCGAGGCTGAAGGCCGCCGCAAAGCCCGCAGCCCCACGGGCTGTGGGGCCACACGAGCGGCTGCCAAAGAGCTTTCCAACGAGGCACGGCTTTCCCTCCTGGCTCTTCGGGCGTGGGGGCTGTGGCCAGAGCCGCGGCCCTACCGGAAAATGCTTCCCAGGCTGGTGCATCCGCGCCATGTGGGCGCCGGTGGCGCTGAGGCTGACGGCCGCCGCAAAGCCCGCAGCCCCACGGGCTGTGGGGCCACGCGAGCAGCTGCCAAAGAGCTTTCCAATGAGGCACGGCTTTCTCTCCTGGCTCTTCGGGCGTGGGAGCTGTGGCCAGAGCCGCGGCCCTACCGGAAGATGCTTCGCAGGCTGGCGCGGCCGCGCCAGGTGGGCTCCGGTGGCGCCGAGGCTGAAAGCCGCCGCAAAGCCCGCAGCCCCACGGGTTGTGGGGCCACGCGAGCAGCTGCCAAAGAGCTTTCCAACGAGGCACGGCTTTCCCTCCTGGCTCTTCGGGCGTGGGAGCTGTGGCCAGAGCCGCGGCCCTACCGGAAAATGCTTCGCAGGCTGGCGCGGCCGCGCCAGTTGGGCGCCGGTGGCACCGAGGCTGACGGCCGCCGCAAAGCCCGCAGCCCCACGGGCTGTGGGGCCACGCGAGCGGCTGCCAAAGAGCTTTCCAACGAGGCACGGCTTTCCGTTCTGGCTCTTCGGGCGTGGAGTTGTGGCCAGAGCCGCGGCCCTACCAGAAAATGCTTTGCAGGCTGGCGCGGCCGCACCAGGTGGGCGCCGGCGGCGCCGAGGCTGAAGGCCGCCGCAAAGCCCGCAGCCCCACGGGCTGTGGGGCCACGCGAGCGGCTGCCAAAGAGCTTTCCAACGAGGCACGGCTTTCCCTCCTGGCTCTTCGGGCGTGGGGGCCGTGGCCAGAGCCGCGGCCCTACCGGAAAATGCTTCGCAGGCTGGTGCAGCCGCGCCATGTGGGCGCCGGTGGCGCTGAGGCTGACGGCCGCCGCAAAGCCCGCAGCCCCACGGGCTGTGGGGCCACGTGAGCAGCTGCCAAAGAGCTTTCCAACGAGGCACGGCTTTCTCTCCTGGCTCTTCGGGCGTGGGAGCTGTGGCCAGAGCCGCGGCCCTACCGGAAGATGCTTCGCAGGCTAACGCGGCCGCGCCAGGTGGGCTCCGGTGTCGCCGAGGCTGACGGCCGCCGCAAAGCCCGCAGCCCCACGGGCTGTGGGGCGCTGCGAGCGGCTGCCAAAGAGCTTTCCAACGAGGCACGGCTTTCCCTCCTGGCTCTTCGGGCGTGGGAGCTGTGGCCAGAGCCGCGGCCCTACCAGAAAATGCTTCGCGGGCTGGCGCGGCGGCGCCAGGTGGGCGCCGGTGGCGCCGAGGCTGACGGCCGCCGCAAAGCCCGCAGCCCCACGGGCTGTGGGGCCACGCGAGCGGCTGCCAAAGAGCTTTCCAACGAGGCACGGCTTTCTCTCCTGGCTCTTCGGGCGTGGGAGCTGTGGCCAGAGCCGCGGCCCTACCGGAAAATGCTTCGCGGGCTGGCGCGGAGGCGCCACGTGGGCGCCGGTGGCGCCGAGGCTGACGGCCGCTGCAAAGCCCGCAGCCCCACGGGCTGTGGGGCCACGCGAGCAGCTGCCAAAGAGCTTTCCAATGAGGCACGGCTTTCCCTCCTGGCTCTTCGGGCGTGGGAGCTGTGGCCAGAGCCGCGGCCCTACCAGAAAATGCGTCGCAGGCTGGCGCGGCCGCGCCAGGTGGGCTCCGGTGGCGCCGAGGCTGAAAGCCGCCGCAAAGCCTGCAGCCCCACGGGTTGTGGGGCCACGCGAGCAGCTGCCAAAGAGCTTTCCAACGAGGCACGGCTTTCCCTCCTGGCTCTTCGGGCGTGGGAGCTGTGGCCAGAGCCGCGGCCCTACCAGAAAATGCTTCGCGGGCTGGCGCGGCGGCGCCAGGTGGGCGCCGGTGGCGCCGAGGCTGACGGCCGCCGCAAAGCCCGCAGCCCCACGGGCTGTGGGGCCACGCGAGCGGCTGCCAAAGAGCTTTCCAACGAGGCACGGCTTTCTCTCCTGGCTCTTTGGGCGTGGGAGCTGTCGCCAGAGTCGCGGCCCTACCGGAAAATGCTTCGCAGGCTGGCGCGGCCGCGCCAGGTGGGCTCCGGTGGCGCCGAGGCTGAAGGCCACCACAAAGCCCGCAGCCCCACGGGCTGTGGGGCCACGCGAGCAGCTGCCAAAGAGCTTTCCAACGAGGCACGGCTTTCTCTCCTGGCTCTTCGGGCGTGGGAGCTGTGGCCAGAGCCGCGGCCCTACCGGAAAATGCTTCGCGGGCTGGCGCGGCGGCGCCAGGTGGGCGCCGGTGGCGCCGAGGCTGACGGCCGCCGCAAAGCCCGCAGCCCCACGGGCTGTGGGGCCACGCGAGCAGCTGCCAAAGAGCTTTCCAACGAGGCACGGCTTTCCCTCCTGGCTCTTCGGGCGTGGGAGCTGTGGCCAGAGCCGCGGCCCTACCGGAAAATGCTTCGCAGGCTGGCGCGGCCGCGCCAGGTGGGCGCCGGTGGCACCGAGGTTGACGGCCGCCGCAAAGCCTGCAGCCCCACGGGCTGTGGGGCCACGCGAGCGGCTGCCAAAGAGCTTTCCAACGAGGCACGGCTTTCCGTTCTTGCTGTTCGGGCGTGGGAGTTGTGGCCAGAGCCGCGGCCCTACCAGAAAATGCTTCGCAGGCTGGCGCGGCCGCACCAGGTGGGCGCCGGCGGCGCCGAGGCTGAAGGCCGCTGCAAAGCCCGCAGCCCCACGGGCTGTGGGGCCACGCGAGCGGCTGCAAAAGAGCTTTCCAACGAGGCACGGCTTTCCCTCCTGGCTCTTCGGGCGTGGATGCTGTGGCCAGAGCCGCGGCCCTGCCGGAAAATGCTTCGCAGGCTGGTGCGGCGGCGCCATGTGGGCGCCGGTGGCGCCGAGGCTGACGGCCGCCGCAAAGCCCGCAGCCCCACGGGCTGTGGGGCCACGCGAGCGGCTGCCAAAGAGCTTTCCAACGAGGCACGGCTTTCCGTTCTGGCTCTTCGGGTGTGGGAGTTGTGGCCAGAGCCGCGGCCCTACCAGAAAATGCTTCGCAGGCTGGCGCGGCCGCACCAGGTGGGCGCCGGCGGCGCCGAGGATGAAGGCCGCCGCAAAGCCCGCAGCCCCACGGGCTGTGGGGCCACGCGAGCAGCTGCCAAAGAGCTTTCCAAAGAGGCACGGCTTTCCCTCTTGGCTCTTCGGGCGTGGGAGCTGTGGCCAGAGCCGCGGCCCTACCGGAAAATGCTTCGCAGGCTGGCACGGCGGCGCCAGGTGGGCTCCGGTGGCGCCGAGGCTGAAGGCCGCCGCAAAGCCCGCAGCCCCACGGGCTGTGGGGCCACGCGAGCAGCTGCCAAAGAGCTTTCCAACGAGGCACGGCTTTCCCTCCTGGTTCTTCGGGCGTGGGAGCTGTGGCCAGAGCCGCGGCCCTACCAGAAAATGCTTCACAGGCTGGCGCGGCCGCGCCAGGTGGGCTCCGGTGGCGCCGAGGCTGAAGGCCGCCGCAAAGCCTGCAGCCCCACGGGTTGTGGGGCCACGCGAGCAGCTGCCAAAGAGCTTTCCAACGAGGCACGGCTTTCCCTCCTGGCTCTTCGGGCGTGGGAGCTGTGGCCAGAGCCGCGGCCCTACCAGAAAATGCTTCGCGGGCTGGCGCAGCGGCGCCAGGTGGGCGCCGGTGGCGCCGAGGCTGACGGCCGCCGCAAAGCCCGCAGCCCCACGGGCTGTGGGGCCACGCGAGCGGCTGCCAAAGAGCTTTCCAACGAGGCACGGCTTTCTCTCCTGGCTCTTTGGGCGTGGGAGCTGTCGCCAGAGTCGCGGCCCTACCGGAAAATGCTTCGCAGGCTGGCGCGGCCGCGCCAGGTGGGCTCCGGTGGCGCCGAGGCTGAAGGCCGCCACAAAGCCCGCAGCCCCACGGGCTGTGGGGCCACGCGAGCAGCTGCCAAAGAGCTTTCCAACGAGGCACGGCTTTCTCTCCTGGCTCTTCGGGCGTGGGAGCTGTGGCCAGAGCCGCGGCCCTACCGGAAAATGCTTCGCGGGCTGGCGCGGCGGCGCCAGGTGGGCTCCGGTGGCGCCGAGGCTGACGGCCGCCGCAAAGCCCGCAGCCCCACGGGCTGTGGGGCCACGCGAGCAGCTGCCAAAGAGCTTTCCAACGAGGCATGGCTTTCTCTCCTGGCTCTTCGGGCGTGGGAGCTGTGGCCAGAGCCGCGGCCCTACCGGAAAATGCTTCGCGGGCTGGCGCGGAGGCGCCACGTGGGCGCCGGTGGCGCCGAGGCTGACGGCTGCCGCAAAGCCAGCAGCCCCACGGGCTGTGGGGCCACGCGAGCGGCTGCCAAAGAGCTTTCCAAAGAGGCACGGCTTTCCCTCCTGGCTATTCGGGCGTGGGAGCTGTGGCCAGAGCTGCGGCCCTACCGGAAAATGCTTCGCAGGCTGGTGCGGCGGCACCACGTGGGCTCCGGTGGCGCCGAGGCTGACGGCCGCCGCAAAGCCCGCAGCCCCACGGGCTGTGGGGCCACGCGAGCAGCTGCCAAAGAGCTTTCCAACGAGGCACGGCTTTCCCTCCTGGCTCTTCAGGCGTGGGAGCTGTGGCCAGAGCCGCGGCCCTACCGGAAAATGCTTCGCAGGCTGGTGCGGCGGTGCCACGTGGGCGCCGGTGGCGCCGAGGCTGACGGGCGCCGCAAAGCCCGCAGCCCCACGGGCTGTGGGGCCACGCGAGCGGCTGCCAAAGAGCTTTCCAACGAGGCACGGCTTTCCCTCCTGGCTCTTCGGGCGTGGGAGCTGTGGCCAGAGCCGCGGCCCTACCGGAAAATGCTTCGCAGGCTGGCGCGGCCGCGCCAGGTGGGCGCCGGTGTCACCGAGGTTGACGGCCGCCGCAAAGCCCGCAGCCCCACGGGCTGTGGGGCCACGCGAGCGGCTGCCAAAGAGCTTTCCAACGAGGCACGGCTTTCCGTTCTGGCTCTTCGGGCGTGGGAGTTGTGGCCAGAGCCGGGGCCCTACCAGAAAATGCTTTGCAGGCTGGCGCGGCCGCACCAGGTGGGCGCCGGCGGCGCCGAGGCTGAAGGCCGCCGCAAAGCCCGCAGCCCCACGGGCTGTGGGGCCACGCGAGCGGCTGCCAAAGAGCTTTCCAACGAGGCACGGCTTTCCCTCCTGGCTCTTCGGGCGTGGGAGCTGTGGCCAGAGCCGCGGCCCTACCGGAAAATGCTTCGCGGGCTGGCACGGCGGCGCCAGGTGGGCGCCGGTGGCGCCGAGGCTGACGGCCGCCGCAAAGCCCGCAGCCCCACGGGCTGTGGGGCCACGCGAGCGGCTGCCAAAGAGCTTTCCAACGAGGCACGGCTTTCCCTCCTGGCTCTTCGGGTGTGGTAGCTGTGGCCAGAGCCGCAGCCCTACCCGAAAATGCTTCGCAGGCTGGTGCGGCCGCGCCAGGTGGGCTCCGGTGGCGCCGAGGCTGACGGCCGCCGCAAAGCCCGCAGCCCCACGGGCTGTGGGGCCACGCGAGCAGCTGCCAAAGAGCTTTCCAACGAGGCACGGCTTTCCCTCCTGGCTTATCGGGCGTGGGAGCTGTGGCCAGAGCCGCGGCCCTACCGGAAAATGCTTCGCGTTCTGGCGCGGCGGCGCCAGGTGGGCACCGGTGGCGCCGAGGCTGACGGCCGCCGCAAAGCCCGCAGCCCCACGAGCTGTGGGGCCACGCGAGCGGCTGCCAAAGAGCTTTCCAACGAGGCACGGCTTTCCCTCATGGCTCTTCGGGCGCGGGAGCTGTGGCCAGAGCCGCGGCCCTACCGGAAAATGCTTCGCAGGCTGGCGCGGCCGCGCCAGGTGGGCTCCGATGGCGCCGAGGCTGACGGCCGCCGCAAAGCCCGCAGCCCCACGGGCTGTGGGGCCACGGTAGCAGCTGCCAAAGAGCTTTCCAACGAGGCACGGCTTTCCCTCCTGGCTCTTCGGGCGTGGGAGCTGTGGCCAGAGCCGCGGCCCTACCGGAAAATGCTTCGCAGGCTGGCGCGGCGGCGCCACGTGGGCGCCGGTGGCACCGAGGCTGACGGCCGCTGCAAAGCCCGCAGCCCCACGGGCTGTGGGGCCACGCGAGCGGTTGCCAAAGAGCTTTCCAACGAGGCACGGCTTTCCCTCCTGGCTCTTCGGGCGTGGGAGCTGTGGCCAGAGCCGCGGCCCTACTGGAAAATGCTTCGCAGGCTGGCGCGGCCACGCCAGGTGGGCGCCGGTGGCTCCGAGGCTGACGGCCGCCGCAAAGCCCGCAGCCCCACGGGCTGTGGGGCCACGCGAGCAGCTGCCAAAGAGCTTTCCAACGAGGCACGGCTTTCCCTCCTGGCTCTTCGGGCGTGGGAGCTGTGGCCAGAGCCGCGGCCCTACCGGAAAATGCTTCGCGGGCTGGCGCGGAGGCGCCAGGTGGGCGCTGCTGGCGCCGAGCCTGACGGCCACCGCAAAGCCCGCAGCCCCACGGGCTGTGGGGCCACGCGAGCGGCTGCCAAAGAGCTTTCCATCGAGGCACGGCTTTCCCTCCTGGCTCTTCGGGCGTGGGAGCTGTGGCCAGAGCCGCGGCCCTACCAGAAAATGCTTTGCAGGCTGGCGCGGCAGCGCCAGGTGGCCGCCGGTGGCGCCGAGGCTGACGGCCGCCGCAAAGCCCGCAGCCCCACGGGCTGTGGGGCCACGCGAGCGGCTGCCAAAGAGCTTTCCAACGAGGCACGGTTTTCCCTCCTGGCTGTTCGGGCGTGGGAGCTGTGGCCAGAGCCACGGCCCTACCGGAAAATGCTTCGCAGGCTGGCACAGCGGCGCCAGGTGGGCGCCGGTGGCGCCGAGGCTGACGGCCGCCGCAAAGCCCGCAGCCCCACGGGCTGTGGGGCCACGCGAGCGGCTGCCAAAGAGCTTTCCAACGAGGCACGGCTTTCCCTCCTGGCTCTTCGGGCGTGGGAGCTGTGGCCAGAGCCGCGGCCCTACCGGAAAATGCTTCGCAGGCTGGCGCGGCGGCGCCACGTGGGCGCCTATGGCGCCGAGGCTGACGGCCGCCGCAAAGCCCGTAGCCCCACGGGCTGTGGGGCCACGCGAGCGGCTGCCAAAGAGCTTTCCAACGAGGCACGGCTTTCCCTCCTGGCTCTTCGGACGTGGGAGCTGTGGCCAGAGTCGCAGCCCTACCAGAAAATGCTTCGCAGGCTGGTGCGGCGGCGCCAGGTGGGCGCCGGTGGCGCCGAGGCTGACGGCCGACGCAAAGCCCGCAGCCCCACGGGCTGTGGGGCCACGCGAGCGGTTGCCAAAGAGCTTTCCAACGAGGCACGGCTTTCTCTCCTGGCTCTTCGGGCGTGGGAGCTGTGGCCAGAGCCGCGGCCCTACCGGAAAATGCTTCGCGGGCTGGCGCGGAGGCGCCACGTGGGCGCCGGTGGCGCCGAGGCTGACGGCCGCCGCAAAGCCCGCAGCCCCACAGGCTGTGGGGCCACGCGAGCGGCTGCCAAAGAGCTTTCCAACGAGGCACGGCTTTCCCTCCTGGCTCTTCGGGCGTGGATGCTGTGGCCAGAGCCGCGGCCCTACCGGAAAATGCTTCGCAGGCTGGTGCGGCGGCGCCACGTGGGCGCCGGTGGCGCCGAGGCTGACGGCCGCCACAAAGCCCGCAGCCCCACGGGCTGTGGGGCCACGCGAGCGGCTGCCAAAGAGCTTTCCAACGAGGCACGGCTTTCCCTCCTGGCTCTTCGGGCGTGGGAGCTGTGGCCAGAGCCGTGGCCCTACCGGAAAATGCTTCGCAGGCTGGCGCGGCCGCGCCAGTTGGGCGCCGGTGGCACCGAGGCTGACGGCCGCCACAAAGCCCGCAGCCCCACGGGCTGTGGGGCCACGCGAGCGGGTGCCAAAGAGCTCTCCAACGAGGCACGGCATTCCGTTCTGGCTCTTCGGGCGTGGGAGTTGTGGTCAGAGCCGCGGCCCTACCAGAAAATGCTTCGCAGGCTGGCGCGGCCGCACCAGGTGGGCGCCGGTGGCGCCGAGGCTGACGGCCGCCGCAAAGCCCGCAGCCCCACGGGCTGTGGGGCCACGCGAGCGGCTGCCAAAGAGCTTTCCAACAGGGCACGGCTTTCCCTCCTGGCTCTTCGGGCGTGGGGGCTGTGGCCAGAGCCGCGGCCCTACCGGAAAATGCTTCGCAGGCTGGTGAAGCCGCGCCATGTGGGCGCCGGTGGCGCTGAGGCTGACGGCCGCTGCAAAGCCCGCAGCCCCACGGGCTGTGGGGCCACGCGAGCGGCTGCCAAAGAGCTTTCCAACGAGGCACGGCTTTCCCTCCTGGCTCTTCGGGCGTGGGAGCTGTGGCCAGAGCCGCGGCCCTACCGGAAGATGCTTCGCAGGCTGGCGCGGCCGCGCCAGGTGGGCTCAGGTGGCGCCGAGGCTGAAAGCCGCCACAAAGCCTGCAGCCCCACGGGTTGTGGGGCCACGCGAGCAGCTGCCAAAGAGCTTTCCAACGAGGCACGGCTTTCCCTCCTTGCTCTTCGGGCGTGGGAGCTGTGGCCAGAGCCGCGGCCCTACCAGAAAATGCTTCGCGGGCTGGCGCGACGGCGCCAGGTGGGCGCCGGTGGCGCCGAGGCTGACGGCCGCCGCAAAGCCCGCAGCCCCACGGGCTGTGGGGCTACGCGAGCGGCTGCCAAAGAGCTTTCCAACGAGGCACGGCTTTCCCTCCTGGCTCTTTGGGCGTGGATGCTGTGGCCAGAGCCGCGGCCCTACCGGAAAATGCTTCGCAGGCTGGTGCGGCGGCGCCAGGTGGGCGCCGGTGGCGCCGAGGCTGACGGCCGCCGCAAAGCCCGCAGCCCCACGGGCTGTGGGGCCACGCGAGCAGCTGCCAAAGATCTTTCCAACGAGGCACGGCTTTCCCTCCTGGCTCTTCGGGCGTGGGAGCTGTGGCCAGAGCCGCGGCCCTACCGGGAAATGCTTCGCAGGCTGGCGCGGCCGCGCCAGGTGGGCGCCGGTGGCACCGAGGCTGACGGCCGCCGCAAAGCCCGCAGCCCCACGGGCTGTGGGGCCACGCGAGCGGCTGCCAAAGAGCTTTCCAACGAGGCACGGCATTCCGTTCTGGCTCTTCGGGTGTGGGAGTTGTGGCCAGAGCCGCGGCCCTACCAGAAAATGCTTCGCAGGCTGGCGCGGCCGCACCAGGTGGGCGCCGGCGGCGCCGAGGCTGAAGGCCGTTGCAAAGCCCGCAGCCCCACGGGCTGTGGGGCCACGCGAGCGGCTGCCAAAGAGCTTTCCAAAGAGGCACGGCTTTCCCTCTTGGCTCTTCGGGCGTGGGAGCTGTGGCCAGAGCCGCGGCCCTACCGGAAAATGCTTCGCAGGCTGGCACGGCGGCGCCAGGTGGGCGCCGGTGGCGCCGAGGCTGACGGCCGCCGCAAAGCCCGCAGCCCCACGGGCTGTGGGGCCACGCGAGCGGCTGCCAAAGAGCTTTCCAACGAGGCACGGCTTTCCCTCATGGCTCTTCAGGCGTGGGAGCTGTGGCCAGAGCCGCGGCCCTACCCGAAAATGCTTCGCAGGCTGGCGCGGCCGCGCCAGGTGGGCTCCGGTGGCGCCGAGGCTGAAGGCCGCCGCAAAGCCCACAGCCCCACGGGCTGTGGGGCCACGCGAGCGGCTGCCAAAGAGCTTTCCAACGAGGCACGGCTTTCCCTCCTGGCTCTTCGGGCGTGGGAGCTGTGGCCAGAGCCGCGGCCCTACCAGAAAATGCTTCGCAGGCTGGTGCGGCGGAGCCACGTGGGCGGCGGTGGCGCCAAGGCTGACAACCGCCGCAAAGCCCGCAGCCCCACGGGCTGTGGGGCCACGCGAGCGGCTGCCAAAGAGCTTTCCAACGAGGCACGGCTTTCTCTCCTGGCTCTTCGGGCATGGGAGCTGTGGCCAGAGCCGCGGCCCTACCGGAAAATGCTTCGCGGGCTGGCGCGGAGGCGCCACGTGGGCGCCGGTGGCGCCGAGGCTGACGGCCGCCGCAAAGCCCGCAGCACCACGGGCTGTGGGGCCACGCGAGCGGCTGCCAAAGACCTTTCCAACGAGGCACGGCTTTCCGTTCTGGCTCTTCGGGCGTGGGAGTTGTGGCCAGAGCCGCGGCCCTACCAGAAAATGCTTTGCAGGCTGGCGCGGCCGCGCCAGGTGGGCTCCGGTGGCGCCAGGGCTGAAAGCCGCCGCAAAGCCTGCAGCCCCACGGGTTGTGGGGCCACGCGAGCAGCTGCCAAAGAGCTTTCCAACGAGGCACGGCTTTCCCTCCTGGCTCTTCGGGCGTGGGAGCTGTGGCCAGAGCCGCGGCCCTACCAGAAAATGCTTCGCGGGCTGGCGCGGCGGCGCCAGGTGGGCGCCGGTGGCGCCGAGGCTGACGGCCGCCGCAAAGCCCGCAGCCCCACGGGCTGTGGGGCCACGCGAGCGGCTGCCAAAGAGCTTTCCAACGAGGCATGGCTTTCTATCCTGGCTCTTTGGGCGTGGGAGCTGTCGCCAGATTCGCGGCCCTACCGGAAAATGCTTCGCAGGCTGGTGAAGCCGCGCCATGTGGGCGCCGGTGGCGCTGAGGCTGACGGCCGCTGCAAAGCCCGCAGCCCCACGGGCTGTGGGGCCACGCGAGCGGCTGCCAAAGAGCTTTCCAACGAGGCACGGCATTCTGTTCTGGCTCTTCGGGTGTGGGAGTTGTGGCCAGAGCCGCGGCCCTACCAGAAAATGCTTCGCAGGCTGGCGCGGCCGCACCAGGTGGGCGCCGGCGTCGCCGAGGCTGAAGGCCGTTGCAAAGCCCGCAGCCCCACGGGCTGTGGGGCCACGCGAGCGGCTGCCAAAGAGCTTTCCAAAGAGGCACGGCTTTCCCTCTTGGCTCTTCGGGCGTGGGAGCTGTGGCCAGAGCCGCGGCCCTACCGGAAAATGCTTCGCAGGCTGGCACGGCGGCGCCAGGTGGGCGCCGGTGGCGCCGAGGCTGACGGCCGCCGCAAAGCCCGCAGCCCCACGGGCTGTGGGGCCACGCGAGCGGCTGCCAAAGAGCTTTCCAACGAGGCACGGCTTTCCCTCATGGCTCTTCAGGCGTGGGAGCTGTGGCCAGAGCCGCGGCCCTACCCGAAAATGCTTCGCAGGCTGGCGCGGCCGCGCCAGGTGGGCTCCGGTGGCGCCGAGGCTGAAGGCCGCCGCAAAGCCCACAGCCCCACGGGCTGTGGGGCCACGCGAGCGGCTGCCAAAGAGCTTTCCAACGAGGCACGGCTTTCCCTCCTGGCTCTTCGGGCGTGGGAGCTGTGGCCAGAGCCGCGGCCCTACCAGAAAATGCTTCGCAGGCTGGTGCGGCGGAGCCACGTGGGCGGCGGTGGCGCCAAGGCTGACAACCGCCGCAAAGCCCGCAGCCCCACGGGCTGTGGGGCCACGCGAGCGGCTGCCAAAGAGCTTTCCAACGAGGCACGGCTTTCTCTCCTGGCTCTTCGGGCATGGGAGCTGTGGCCAGAGCCGCGGCCCTACCGGAAAATGCTTCGCGGGCTGGCGCGGAGGCGCCACGTGGGCGCCGGTGGCGCCGAGGCTGACGGCCGCCGCAAAGCCCGCAGCACCACGGGCTGTGGGGCCACGCGAGCGGCTGCCAAAGACCTTTCCAACGAGGCACGGCTTTCCGTTCTGGCTCTTCGGGCGTGGGAGTTGTGGCCAGAGCCGCGGCCCTACCAGAAAATGCTTTGCAGGCTGGCGCGGCCGCGCCAGGTGGGCTCCGGTGGCGCCAGGGCTGAAAGCCGCCGCAAAGCCTGCAGCCCCACGGGTTGTGGGGCCACGCGAGCAGCTGCCAAAGAGCTTTCCAACGAGGCACGGCTTTCCCTCCTGGCTCTTCGGGCGTGGGAGCTGTGGCCAGAGCCGCGGCCCTACCAGAAAATGCTTCGCGGGCTGGCGCGGCGGCGCCAGGTGGGCGCCGGTGGCGCCGAGGCTGACGGCCGCCGCAAAGCCCGCAGCCCCACGGGCTGTGGGGCCACGCGAGCGGCTGCCAAAGAGCTTTCCAACGAGGCATGGCTTTCTCTCCTGGCTCTTTGGGCGTGGGAGCTGTCGCCAGATTCGCGGCCCTACCGGAAAATGCTTCGCAGGCTGGTGAAGCCGCGCCATGTGGGCGCCGGTGGCGCTGAGGCTGACGGCCGCTGCAAAGCCCGCAGCCCCACGGGCTGTGGGGCCACGCGAGCGGCTGCCAAAGAGCTTTCCAACGAGGCACGGCATTCTGTTCTGGCTCTTCGGGTGTGGGAGTTGTGGCCAGAGCCGCGGCCCTACCAGAAAATGCTTCGCAGGCTGGCGCGGCCGCACCAGGTGGGCGCCGGCGGCGCCGAAGCTGAAGGCCGCCGCAAAGCCCGCAGCCCCACGGGCTGTGGGGCCACGCGAGCGGCTGCCAAAGAGCTTTCCAAAGAGGCACGGCTTTCCCTCTTGGCTCTTCGGGCGTGGGAGCTGTGGCCAGAGCCGCGGCCCTACCGGAAAATGCTACGCAGGCTGGCACGGCGGCGCCAGGTGGGCGCCGGTGGCGCCGAGGCTGAAGGCCGCCGCAAAGCCCGCAGCCCCACGGGCTGTGGGGCCACGCGAGCAGCTGCCAAAGAGCTTTCCAACGAGGCACGGCTTTCCCTCCTGGCTCTTCGGGCGTGGGAGCTGTGGCCAGAGCCGCGGCCCTACCAGAAAATGCTTCGCAGGCTGGTGCGGCGGAGCCACGTGGGCGGCGGTGGCGCCAAGGCTGACAACCGCCGCAAAGCCCGCAGCCCCACGGGCTGTGGGGCCACGCGAGCGGCTGCCAAAGAGCTTTCCAACGAGGCACGGCTTTCTCTCCTGGCTCTTCGGGCATGGGAGCTGTGGCCAGAGCCGCGGCCCTACCGGAAAATGCTTCGCGGGCTGGCGCGGAGGCGCCACGTGGGCGCCGGTGGCGCCGAGGCTGACGGCCGCCGCAAAGCCCGCAGCCCCACGGGCTGTGGGGCCACGCGAGCGGCTGCCAAAGAGCTTTCCAACGAGGCACGGCTTTCCGTTCTGGCTCTTCGGGCGTGGGAGTTGTGGCCAGAGCCGCGGCCCTACCAGAAAATGCTTCGCAGGCTGGCGCGGCCGCGCCAGGTGGGCTCCGGTGGCGCCAGGGCTGAAAGCCGCCGCAAAGCCTGCAGCCCCACGGGTTGTGGGGCCACGCGAGCAGCTGCCAAAGAGCTTTCCAACGAGGCACGGCTTTCCCTCCTGGCTCTTCGGGCGTGGGAGCTGTGGCCAGAGCCGCGGCCCTACCAGAAAATGCTTCGCGGGCTGGCGCGGCGGCGCCAGGTGGGCGCCGGTGGCGCCGAGGCTGACGGCCGCCGCAAAGCCCGCAGCCCCACGGGCTGTGGGGCCACGCGAGCGGCTGCCAAAGAGCTTTCCAACGAGGCACGGCTTTCTCTCCTGGCTCTTTGGGCGTGGGAGCTGTCGCCAGATTCGCGGCCCTACCGGAAAATGCTTCGCAGGCTGGCGCGGCCGCGCCACGTGGGCTCCGGTGGCGCCGAGGCTGAAAGCCGCTACAAAGCCTGCAGCCCCACGGGTTGTGGGGCCACGCGAACAGCTGCCAAAGAGCTTTCCAACGAGGCACGGCATTCCGTTCTGGCTCTTCGGGTGTGGGAGTTGTGGCCAGAGCCGCGGCCCTACCGGAAAATGCTTCGCAGGCTGGCGCGGCCGCACCAGGTGGGCGCCGGCGGCGCCGAGGCTGAAGGCCGCCGCAAAGCCCGCAGCCCCACGGGCTGTGGGGCCACGCGAGCGGCTGCCAAAGAGCTTTCAAAAGAGGCACGGCTTTCCCTCTTGGCTCTTCGGGCGTGGGAGCTGTGGCCAGAGCCGCGGCCCTACCGGAAAATGCTTCGCAGGCTGGCACGGCGGCGCCAGGTGGGCGCTGCTGGCGCCGAGGCTGACAGCCGCCGCAAAGCCCGCAGCCCCACGGGCTGTGGGGCCACGCGAGCGGCTGCCAAAGAGCTTTCCAACGAGGCACGGCTTTCCCTCATGGCTCTTCAGGCGTGGGAGCTGTGGCCAGAGCCGCGGCCCTACCCGAAAATGCTTCGCAGGCTGGCGCGGCCGCGCCAGGTGGGCTCCGGTGGCGCCGAGGCTGAAGGCCGCCGCAAAGCCCGCAGCCCCACGGGCTGTGGGGCCACGCGAGCAGCTGCCAAAGAGCTTTCCAACGAGGCACGGCTTTCCCTCCTGGCTCTTCGGGCGTGGGAGCTGTGGCCAGAGCCGCGGCCCTACCAGAAAATGCTTCGCAGGCTGGTGCGGCGGAGCCACGTGGGCGGCGGTGGCGCCAAGGCTGACAACCGCCGCAAAGCCCGCAGCCCCACGGGCTGTGGGGCCACGCGAGCGGCTGCCAAAGAGCTTTCCAACGAGGCACGGCTTTCTCTCCTGGCTCTTCGGGCATGGGAGCTGTGGCCAGAGCCGCGGCCCTACCGGAAAATGCTTCGCAGGCTGGCGCGGAGGCGCCACGTGGGCGCCGGTGGCGCCGAGGCTGACGGCCGCCGCAAAGCCCGCAGCCCCACGGGCTGTGGGGCCACGCGAGCGGCTGCCAAAGAGCTTTCCAACGAGGCACGGCTTTCCGTTCTGGCTCTTCGGGCGTGGGAGTTGTGGCCAGAGCCGCGGCCCTACCAGAAAATGCTTCGCAGGCTGGCGCGGCCGCGCCAGGTGGGCTCCGGTGGCGCCAGGGCTGAAAGCCGCCGCAAAGCCTGCAGCCCCACGGGTTGTGGGGCCACGCGAGCAGCTGCCAAAGAGCTTTCCAACGAGGCACGGCTTTCCCTCCTGGCTCTTCGGGCGTGGGAGCTGTGGCCAGAGCCGCGGCCCTACCAGAAAATGCTTCGCGGGCTGGCGCGGCGGCGCCAGGTGGGCGCCGGTGGCGCCGAGGCTGACGGCCGCCGCAAAGCCCGCAGCCCCACGGGCTGTGGGGCCACGCGAGCAGCTGCCAAAGAGCTTTCCAACGAGGCACGGCTTTCTCTCCTGGCTCTTCGGGCGTGGGAGCTGTGGCCAGAGCCGCGGCCCTACCGGAAAATGCTTCGCGGGCTGGCGCGGCGGCGCCAGGTGGGCGCCGGTGGCGCCGAGGCTGACGGCCGCCGCAAAGCCCGCAGCCCCACGGGCTGTGGGGCCACGCGAGCGGCTGCCAAGGAGCTTTCCAACGAGGCACGGCTTTCCCTCATGGCTCTTCGGGCGTGGGAGCTGTGGCCAGAGACGCGAAACTACCGGAAAATGCTTCGCAGGCTGGCGCGGCGGCGCCAGGTGGGCGCCAGTGGCGCCGAGGCTGACGTCCGCCGCAAAGCCCGCAGCCCCACGGGCTGTGGGGCCACGCGAGCGGTTGCCAAAGAGCTTTCCAACGAGGCACGGCTTTCCCTCCTGGCTCTTCGGGCGTGGGAGCTGTGGCCAGAGCCGCGGCCCTACTGGAAAATGCTTCGCAGGCTGGCGCGGCCGCGCCAG
This sequence comes from Chroicocephalus ridibundus, assembly GCF_963924245.1. Classification (NCBI taxonomy): domain Eukaryota; kingdom Metazoa; phylum Chordata; class Aves; order Charadriiformes; family Laridae; genus Chroicocephalus; species Chroicocephalus ridibundus. Next base: position 27,530 of record NW_026961305.1, read on the forward strand.
GTGGGCGCCGGTGGCGCCGAGGCTGACGGCCGCCGCAAAGCCCGCAGCCCCACGGGCTGTGGGGCCATGCGAGCAGCTGCCAAAGAGCTTTCCAACGAGGCACGGCTTTCTCTCCTGGCTCTTCGGGCGTGGGAGCTGTGGCCAGAGCCGCGGCCCTACAGGAAAATGCTTCGCGGGCTGGCGCGGCGGCGCCAGGTGGGCGCCGGTGGCGCCGAGGCTGACGGCCGCCGCAAAGCCCGCAGCCCCACGGGCTGTGGGGCCACGCGAGCGGCTGCCAAAGAGCTTTCCAACGAGGCACGGCTTTCCCTCCTGGCTCTTCGGGCGTGGGAGCTGTGGCCAGAGCCGCGGCCCTACCGGAAAATGCTTCGCAGGCTGGTGCAGCCGCGCCATGTGGGCGCCGGTGGCGCTGAGGCTGACGGCCGCCGCAAAGCCCGCAGCCCCACGGGCTGTGGGGCCACGCGAGCAGCTGCCAAAGAGCTTTCCAACGAGGCACGGCTTTCTCTCCTGGCTCTTCGGGCGTGGGAGCTGTGGCTAGAGCCGCGGCCCTACGGGAAAATGCTTCGCAGGCTGGCGCGGCCGCGCCAGGTGGGCTCCGGTGGCGCCGAGGCTGAAAGCCGCCGCAAAGCCTGCAGCCCCACGGGTTGTGGGGCCACGCGAGCAGCTGCCAAAGAGCTTTCCAACGATGCACGGCTTTCTCTCCTGGCTCTTCGGGCGTGGGAGCTGTGGCCAGAGCCGCGGCCCTACCAGAAAATGCTTCGCAGGCTGGCGCGGCCGCACCAGGTGGGCGCCGACGGCGCCGAGGCTGAAGGCCGCCGCAAAGCCCGCAGCCCCACGGGCTGTGGGGCCACGCGAGCGGTTGCCAAAGAGCTTTCCAACGAGGCACGGCTTTCCCTCCTGGCTCTTCGGGCGTGGGAGCTGTGGCCAGAGCCGCGGCCCTACTGGAAAATGCTTCGCAGGCTGGCGCGGCCGCGCCATGTGGGCGCCGGTGGCGCCGAGGCTGACGGCCGCCGCAAAGCCCGCAGCCCCACGGGCTGTGGGGCCACGCGAGCAGCTGCCAAAGAGCTTTCCAACGAGGCACGGCTTTCTCTCCTGGCTCTTCGGGCGTGGGAGCTGTGGCCAGAGCCGCGGCCCTACCGGAAAATGCTTCGCGGGCTGGCGCGGCGGCGCCAGGTGGGCGCCGGTGGCGCCGAGGCTGACGGCCGCCGCAAAGCCCGCAGCCCCACGGGCTGTGGGGCCACGCGAGCGGCTGCCAAAGAGCTTTCCAACGAGGCACGGCTTTCCCTCATGGCTCTTCGGGCGCGGGAGCTGTGGCCAGAGCCGCGGCCCTACCCGAAAATGCTTCGCAGGCTGGCGCGGCCGCGCCAGGTGGGCTCCGGTGGCGCCGAGGCTGACGGCCGCCGCAAAGCCCGCAGCCCCACGGGCTGTGGGGCCACGCGAGCAGCTGCCAAAGAGCTTTCCAACGAGGCACGGCTTTCCCTCCTGGCTCTTCGGGCGTGGGAGCTGTGGCCAGAGCCGCGGCCCTACCAGAAAATGCTTCGCAGGCTGGTGCGGCGGAGCCACGTGGGCGGCGGTGGCGCCAAGGCTGACAACCGCCGCAAAGCCCGCAGCCCCACGGGCTGTGGGGCCACGCGAGCGGCTGCCAAAGAGCTTTCCAACGAGGCACGGCTTTCTCTCCTGGCTCTTCGGGCATGGGAGCTGTGGCCAGAGCCGCGGCCCTACCGGAAAATGCTTCGCAGGCTGGCGCGGAGGCGCCACGTGGGCGCCGGTGGCGCCGAGGCTGACGGCCGCCGCAAAGCCCGCAGCCCCACGGGCTGTGGGGCCACGCGAGCGGCTGCCAAAGAGCTTTCCAACGAGGCACGGCTTTCCGTTCTGGCTCTTCGGGCGTGGGAGTTGTGGCCAGAGCCGCGGCCCTACCAGAAAATGCTTCGCAGGCTGGCGCGGCCGCGCCAGGTGGGCTCCGGTGGCGCCAGGGCTGAAAGCCGCCGCAAAGCCTGCAGCCCCACGGGTTGTGGGGCCACGCGAGCAGCTGCCAAAGAGCTTTCCAACGAGGCACGGCTTTCCCTCCTGGCTCTTCGGGCGTGGGAGCTGTGGCCAGAGCCGCGGCCCTACCAGAAAATGCTTCGCGGGCTGGCGCGGCGGCGCCAGGTGGGCGCCGGTGGCGCCGAGGCTGACGGCCGCCGCAAAGCCCGCAGCCCCACGGGCTGTGGGGCCACGCGAGCAGCTGCCAAAGAGCTTTCCAACGAGGCACGGCTTTCTCTCCTGGCTCTTCGGGCGTGGGAGCTGTGGCCAGAGCCGCGGCCCTACCGGAAAATGCTTCGCGGGCTGGCGCGGCGGCGCCAGGTGGGCGCCGGTGGCGCCGAGGCTGACGGCCGCCGCAAAGCCCGCAGCCCCACGGGCTGTGGGGCCACGCGAGCGGCTGCCAAGGAGCTTTCCAACGAGGCACGGCTTTCCCTCATGGCTCTTCGGGCGTGGGAGCTGTGGCCAGAGACGCGAAACTACCGGAAAATGCTTCGCAGGCTGGCGCGGCGGCGCCAGGTGGGCGCCAGTGGCGCCGAGGCTGACGTCCGCCGCAAAGCCCGCAGCCCCACGGGCTGTGGGGCCACGCGAGCGGTTGCCAAAGAGCTTTCCAACGAGGCACGGCTTTCCCTCCTGGCTCTTCGGGCGTGGGAGCTGTGGCCAGAGCCGCGGCCCTACTGGAAAATGCTTCGCAGGCTGGCGCGGCCGCGCCAGGTGGGCGCCGGTGGCGCCGAGGCTGACGGCCGCCGCAAAGCCCGCAGCCCCACGGGCTGTGGGGCCATGCGAGCAGCTGCCAAAGAGCTTTCCAACGAGGCACGGCTTTCTCTCCTGGCTCTTCGGGCGTGGGAGCTGTGGCCAGAGCCGCGGCCCTACAGGAAAATGCTTCGCGGGCTGGCGCGGCGGCGCCAGGTGGGCGCCGGTGGCGCCGAGGCTGACGGCCGCCGCAAAGCCCGCAGCCCCACGGGCTGTGGGGCCACGCGAGCGGCTGCCAAAGAGCTTTCCAACGAGGCACGGCTTTCCCTCCTGGCTCTTCGGGCGTGGGAGCTGTGGCCAGAGCCGCGGCCCTACCGGAAAATGCTTCGCAGGCTGGTGCAGCCGCGCCATGTGGGCGCCGGTGGCGCTGAGGCTGACGGCCGCCGCAAAGCCCGCAGCCCCACGGGCTGTGGGGCCACGCGAGCAGCTGCCAAAGAGCTTTCCAACGAGGCACGGCTTTCTCTCCTGGCTCTTCGGGCGTGGGAGCTGTGGCTAGAGCCGCGGCCCTACGGGAAAATGCTTCGCAGGCTGGCGCGGCCGCGCCAGGTGGGCTCCGGTGGCGCCGAGGCTGAAAGCCGCCGCAAAGCCTGCAGCCCCACGGGTTGTGGGGCCACGCGAGCAGCTGCCAAAGAGCTTTCCAACGATGCACGGCTTTCTCTCCTGGCTCTTCGGGCGTGGGAGCTGTGGCCAGAGCCGCGGCCCTACCAGAAAATGCTTCGCAGGCTGGCGCGGCCGCACCAGGTGGGCGCCGGCGGCGCCGAGGCTGAAGGCCGCCGCAAAGCCCGCAGCCCCACGGGCTGTGGGGCCACGCGAGCGGTTGCCAAAGAGCTTTCCAACGAGGCACGGCTTTCCCTCCTGGCTCTTCGGGCGTGGGAGCTGTGGCCAGAGCCGCGGCCCTACTGGAAAATGCTTCGCAGGCTGGCGCGGCCGCGCCATGTGGGCGCCGGTGGCGCCGAGGCTGACGGCCGCCGCAAAGCCCGCAGCCCCACGGGCTGTGGGGCCACGCGAGCAGCTGCCAAAGAGCTTTCCAACGAGGCACGGCTTTCTCTCCTGGCTCTTCGGGCGTGGGAGCTGTGGCCAGAGCCGCGGCCCTACCGGAAAATGCTTCGCGGGCTGGCGCGGCGGCGCCAGGTGGGCGCCGGTGGCGCCGAGGCTGACGGCCGCCGCAAAGCCCGCAGCCCCACGGGCTGTGGGGCCACGCGAGCGGCTGCCAAAGAGCTTTCCAACGAGGCACGGCTTTCCCTCATGGCTCTTCGGGCGCGGGAGCTGTGGCCAGAGCCGCGGACCTACCGGAAAATGCTTCGCAGGCTGGCGCGGCCGCGCCAGGTGGGCTCCGGTGGCGCCGAGGCTGAAGGCCGCCGCAAAGCCCGCAGCCCCACGGGCTGTGGGGCCACGGTAGCAGCTGCCAAAGAGCTTTCCAACGAGGCACGGCTTTCCCTCCTGGCTCTTCGGGCGTGGGAGCTGTGGCCAGAGCCGCGGCCATAGCGGAAAATGCTTCGCAGGCTGGTGCAGCCGCGCCATGTGGGCGCCTGTGGCGCTGAGGCTGACGGCCGCCGCAAAGCCCGCAGCCCCACGGGCTGTGGGGCCACGCGAGCAGCTGCCAAAGAGCTTTCCAACGAGGCACGGCTTTCTCTCCTGGCTCTTCGGGCGTGGGAGCTGTGGCCAGAGCCGCGGCCCTACGGGAAAATGCTTCGCAGGCTGGCGCGGCCGCGCCAGGTGGGCTCCGGTGGCGCCGAGGCTGAAAGCCGCCGCAAAGCCTGCAGCCCCACGGGTTGTGGGGCCACGCGAGCAGCTGCCAAAGAGCTTTCCAACGATGCACGGCTTTCCCTCCTGGCTCTTCGGGCGTGGGAGCTGTGCCAGAGCCGCGGCCCTACCAGAAAATGCTTCGCAGGCTGGCGCGGCCGCACCAGGTGGGCGCCGGCGGCGCCGAGGCTGAAGGCCGCCGCAAAGCCCGCAGCCCCACGGGCTGTGGGGCCACGCGAGCGGCTGCCAAAGAGCTTTCCAACGAGGCACGGCTTTCCCTCCTGGCTCTTCGGGCGTGGGAGCTGTGGCCAGAGCCGCGGCCCTACCGGAAAATGCTTCGCAGGCTGGCACGGCGGCGCCAGGTGGGCGCCGGTGGCGCCGAGGCTGACGTCCGCCGCAAAGCCCGCAGCCCCACGGGCTGTGGGGCCACGCGAGCGGCTGCCAAAGAGCTTTCCAATGAGGCACGGCTTTCCCTCCTGGCTCTTCGGGCGTGGGAGCTGTGGCCAGAGCCGCGGCCCTACCGGAAAATGCTTCGCAGGCTGGCGCGGCGGCGCCACGTGGGCGCCGGTGGCGCCGAGGCTGACGGCCGCCGCAAAGCCCACAGCCCCACGGGCTGTGGGGCCACGCGAGCAGCTGCCAAAGAGCTTTCCAACGAGGCACGGCTTTCCCTCCTGGCTCTTCGGGCGTGGGAGCTGTGGCCAGAGCCGCGGCCCTACCGGAAAATACTTCGCAGGCTGGCGCGGCCGAGCCAGGTGGGCGCCTGTGGCGCCGAGGCTGACGGCCGCCGCAAAGCCCGCAGCCCCACGGGCTGTGGGGCCACGCGAGCAGCTGCCAAAGAGCTTTCCAACGAGGCACGGCTTTCCCTCCTGGCTCTTCGGGCGTGGGAGCTGTGGCCAGAGCCGCGGCCCTACCGGAAAATGCTTCGCAGGCTGGCGCGGCCGCGCCAGGTGGGCGCCGGTGGCACCGAGGCTGACGGCCGCCGCAAAGCCCGCAGCCCCACGGGCTTTGGGGCCACGCGAGCGGCTGCCAAAGAGCTTTCCAACGAGGCACGGCTTTCCGTTCTGGCTCTTCGGGCGTGGGAGTTGTGGCCAGAGCCGCGGCCCTACCAGAAAATGCTTCGCAGGCTGGCGCGGCCGCGCCAGGTGGGCTCCGGTGGCGCCGAGGCTGAAAGCCGCCGCAAAGCCTGCAGCCCCACGGGTTGTGGGGCCACGCGAGCAGCTGCCAAAGAGCTTTCCAACGAGGCACGGCTTTCCCTCCTGGCTCTTCGGGCGTGGGAGCTGTGGCCAGAGCCGCGGCCCTACCAGAAAATGCTTCGCGGGCTGGCGCGGCGGCGCCAGGTGGGCGCCGGTGGCGCCGAGGCTGACGGCCGCCGCAAAGCCCGCAGCCCCACGGGCTGTGGGGCCACGCGAGCGGCTGCCAAAGAGCTTTCCAACGAGGCACGGCTTTCTCTCCTGGCTCTTTGGGCGTGGGAGCTGTCGCCAGATTCGCGGCCCTACCGCAAAATGCTTCGCAGGCTGGCGCGGCCGCGCCACGTGGGCTCCGGTGGCGCCGAGGCTGAAGGCCGCCACAAAGCCCGCAGCCCCACGGGCTGTGGGGCCACGCGAGCAGCTGCCAAAGAGCTTTCCAACGAGGCACAGCTTTCCCTCCTGGCTCTTCGGGCGTGGGAGCTGTGGCCAGAGCCGCGGCCCTACTGGAAAATGCTTCGCAGGCTGGCGCGGCGGCGCCAGGTGGGCGCCGGTGGCGCCGAGGCTGACGGCCGCCGCAAAGCCCGCAGCCCCACGGGCTGTGGGGCCACGCGAGCGGCTGCCAAAGAGCTTTCCAACGAGGCACGGCTTTCTCTCCTGGCTCTTCGGGCGTGGGAGCTGTCGCCAGAGTCGCGGCCCTACCGGAAAATGCTTCGCAGGCTGGCGCGGCCGCGCCAGGTGGGCTCCGGTGGCGCCGAGGCTGAAGGCCGCCACAAAGCCCGCAGCCCCACGGGCTGTGGGGCCACGCGAGCAGCTGCCAAAGAGCTTTTCAACGAGGCACAGCTTTCCCTCCTGACTCTTCGGGCGTTGGAGCTGTGGCCAGAACCGCTGCCCTACCGGAATATGCTTCGCAGGCTGGCGCAGCCGCGCCATGTGGGCGCCGGTGGCGCTGAGGCTGACGGCCGCCGCAAAGCCCGCAGCCCCAAGGGCTGTGGGGCCACGCGAGCAGCTGCCAAAGAGCTTTCCAACGAGGCACGGCTTTCTCTCCTGGCTCTTCGGGAGTGGGAGCTGTGGCCAGAGCCGCGGCCCTACCGGAAAATGCTTCGCGGGCTGGCGCGGCGGCGCCAGGTGGGCGCCGGTGGCGCCGAGGCTGACGGCCGCCGCAAAGCCCGCAGCCCCACGGGCTGTGGGGCCACGCGAGCGGCTGCCAAAGAGCTTTCCAACGAGGCACGGCTTTCCCTCATGGCTCTTCGGGCGCGGGAGCTGTGGCCAGAGCCGCGGCCCTACCGGAAAATGCTTCGCAGGCTGGCGCGGCCGCGCCAGGTGGGCTCCGGTGGCGCCGAGGCTGAAGGCCGCCGCAAAGCCCGCAGCCCCACGGGCTGTGGGGCCACGGTAGCAGCTGCCAAAGAGCTTTCCAACGAGGCACGGCTTTCCCTCCTGGCTCTTCGGGCGTGGGAGCTGTGGCCAGAGACGCGGAACTACCGGAAAATGCTTCGCAGGCTGGCGCGGCGGCGCCAGGTGGGCGCCAGTGGCGCCGAGGCTGACGTCCGCTGCAAAGCCCGCAGCCCCACGGGCTGTGGGGCCACGCGAGCGGTTGCCAAAGAGCTTTCCAACGAGGCACGGCTTTCCCTCCTGGCTCTTCGGGCGTGGGAGCTGTGGCCAGAGCCGCGGCCCTACTGGAAAATGCTTCGCAGGCTGGCGCGGCCGCGCCAGGTGGGCGCCGGTGGCGCCGAGGCTGACGGCCGCCGCAAAGCCCGCAGCCCCACGGGCTGTGGGGCCACGCGAGCAGCTGCCAAAGAGCTTTCCAACGAGGCACGGCTTTCTCTCCTGGCTCTTCGGGCGTGGGAGCTGTGGCCAGATTCGCGGCCCTACCGGAAAATGCTTCGCGGGCTGGCGCGGCGGCGCCAGGTGGGCGCCGGTGGCGCCGAGGCTGACGGCCGCCGCAAAGCCCGCAGCCCCACGGGCTGTGGGGCCACGCGAGCGGCTGCCAAAGAGCTTTCCAACGAGGCACGGCTTTCCCTCATGGCTCTTCGGGCGCGGGAGCTGTGGCCAGAGCCGCGGACCTACCGGAAAATAATTCGCAGGCTGGCGCGGCCGCGCCAGGTGGGCTCCGGTGGCGCCGAGGCTGAAGGCCGCCGCAAAGCCCGCAGCCCCACGGGCCGTGGGGCCACGGTAGCAGCTGCCAAAGAGCTTTCCAACGAGGCACGGCTTTCCCTCCTGGCTCTTCGGGCGTGGGAGCTGTGGCCAGAGCCGCGGCCATAGCGGAAAATGCTTCGCAGGCTGGTGCAGCCGCGCCATGTGGGCGCCTGTGGCGCTGAGGCTGACGGCCGCCGCAAAGCCCGCAGCCCCACGGGCTGTGGGGCCACGCGAGCAGCTGCCAAAGAGCTTTCCAACGAGGCACGGCTTTCTCTCCTGGCTCTTCGGGCGTGGGAGCTGTGGCCAGAGCCGCGGCCCTACGGGAAAATGCTTCGCAGGCTGGCACGGCGGCGCCAGGTGGGCGCCGGTGGCGCCGAGGCTGACGTCCGCCGCAAAGCCCGCAGCCCCACGGGCTGTGGGGCCACGCGAGCGGCTGCCAAAGAGCTTTCCAATGAGGCACGGCTTTCCCTCCTGGCTCTTCGGGCGTGGGAGCTGTGGCCAGAGCCGCGGCCCTACCGGAAAATGCTTCGCAGGCTGGCGCGGCGGCGCCACGTGGGTGCCGGTGGCGCCGAGGCTGACGGCCGCCGCAAAGCCCACAGCTCCACGGGCTGTGGGGCCACGCGAGCAGCTGCCAAAGAACTTTCCAACGAGGCACGGCTTTCCCTCCTGGCTCTTCGGGCGTGGGAGCTGTGGCCAGAGCCGCGGCCCTACCGGAAAATACTTCGCAGGCTGGCGCGGCCGAGCCAGGTGGGCGCCGGTGGCGCCGAGGCTGACGGCCGCCGCAAAGCCCGCAGCCCCACGGGCTGTGGGGCCACGCGAGCAGCTGCCAAAGAGCTTTCCAACGAGGCACGGCTTTCCCTCCTGGCTCTTCGGGCGTGGGAGCTGTGGCCAGAGCCGCGGCCCTACCGGAAAATGCTTCGCAGGCTGGCGCGGCCGCGCCAGGTGGGCGCCGGTGGCACCGAGGCTGACGGCCGCCGCAAAGCCCGCAGCCCCACGGGCTGTGGGGCCACGCGAGCGGCTGCCAAAGAGCTTTCCAACGAGGCACGGCTTTCCGTTCTGGCTCTTCGGGCGTGGGAGTTGTGGCCAGAGCCGCGGCCCTACCAGAAAATGCTTCGCAGGCTGGCGCGGCCGCGCCAGGTGGGCTCCGGTGGCGCCAGGGCTGAAAGCCGCCGCAAAGCCTGCAGCCCCACGGGTTGTGGGGCCACGCGAGCAGCTGCCAAAGAGCTTTCCAACGAGGCACGGCTTTCCCTCCTGGCTCTTCGGGCGTGGGAGCTGTGGCCAGAGCCGCGGCCCTACCAGAAAATGCTTCGCGGGCTGGCGCGGCGGCGCCAGGTGGGCGCCGGTGGCGCCGAGGCTGACGGCCGCCGCAAAGCCCGCAGCCCCACGGGCTGTGGGGCCACGCGAGCGGCTGCCAAAGAGCTTTCCAACGAGGCACGGCTTTCTCTCCTGGCTCTTTGGGCGTGGGAGCTGTCGCCAGATTCGCGGCCCTACCGCAAAATGCTTCGCAGGCTGGCGCGGCCGCGCCACGTGGGCTCCGGTGGCGCCGAGGCTGAAGGCCGCCACAAAGCCCGCAGCCCCACGGGCTGTGGGGCCACGCGAGCGGCTGCCAAAGAGCTTTCCAACGAGGCACAGCTTTCCCTCCTGGCTCTTCGGGCGTGGGAGCTGTGGCCAGAGCCGCGGCCCTACTGGAAAATGCTTCGCAGGCTGGCGCGGCGGCGCCAGGTGGGCGCCGGTGGCGCCGAGGCTGACGGCCGCCGCAAAGCCCGCAGCCCCACGGGCTGTGGGGCCACGCGAGCGGCTGCCAAAGAGCTTTCCAACGAGGCACGGCTTTCTCTCCTGGCTCTTTGGGCGTGGGAGCTGTCGCCAGAGTCGCGGCCCTACCGGAAAATGCTTCGCAGGCTGGCGCGGCCGCGCCAGGTGGGCTCCGGTGGCGCCGAGGCTGAAGGCCGCCACAAAGCCCGCAGCCCCACGGGCTGTGGGGCCACGCGAGCAGCTGCCAAAGAGCTTTTCAACGAGGCACAGCTTTCCCTCCTGACTCTTCGGGCGTTGGAGCTGTGGCCAGAACCGCTGCCCTACCGGAATATGCTTCGCAGGCTGGCGCAGCCGCGCCATGTGGGCGCCGGTGGCGCTGAGGCTGACGGCCGCCGCAAAGCCCGCAGCCCCAAGGGCTGTGGGGCCACGCGAGCAGCTGCCAAAGAGCTTTCCAACGAGGCACGGCTTTCTCTCCTGGCTCTTCGGGAGTGGGAGCTGTGGCCAGAGCCGCGGCCCTACCGGAAAATGCTTCGCGGGCTGGCGCGGCGGCGCCAGGTGGGCGCCGGTGGCGCCGAGGCTGACGGCCGCCGCAAAGCCCGCAGCCCCACGGGCTGTGGGGCCACGCGAGCGGCTGCCAAAGAGCTTTCCAACGAGGCACGGCTTTCCCTCATGGCTCTTCGGGCGCGGGAGCTGTGGCCAGAGCCGCGGCCCTACCGGAAAATGCTTCGCAGGCTGGCGCGGCCGCGCCAGGTGGGCTCCGGTGGCGCCGAGGCTGAAGGCCGCCGCAAAGCCCGCAGCCCCACGGGCTGTGGGGCCACGGTAGCAGCTGCCAAAGAGCTTTCCAACGAGGCACGGCTTTCCCTCCTGGCTCTTCGGGCGTGGGAGCTGTGGCCAGAGACGCGGAACTACCGGAAAATGCTTCGCAGGCTGGCGCGGCGGCGCCAGGTGGGCGCCAGTGGCGCCGAGGCTGACGTCCGCTGCAAAGCCCGCAGCCCCACGGGCTGTGGGGCCACGCGAGCGGTTGCCAAAGAGCTTTCCAACGAGGCACGGCTTTCCCTCCTGGCTCTTCGGGCGTGGGAGCTGTGGCCAGAGCCGCGGCCCTACTGGAAAATGCTTCGCAGGCTGGCGCGGCGGCGCCAGGTGGGCGCCAGTGGCGCCGAGGCTGACGGCCGCCGCAAAGCCCGCAGCCCCACGGGCTGTGGGGCCACGCGAGCGGTTGCCAAAGAGCTTTCCAACGAGGCACGGCTTTCTCTCCTGGCTCTTTGGGCGTGGGAGCTGTCGCCAGAGTCGCGGCCCTACCGGAAAATGCTTCGCAGGCTGGCGCGGCCGCGCCAGGTGGGCTCCGGTGGCGCCGAGGCTGAAGGCCGCCACAAAGCCCGCAGCCCCACGGGCTGTGGGGCCACGCGAGCAGCTGCCAAAGAGCTTTTCAACGAGGCACGGCTTTCCCTCCTGACTCTTCGGGCGTTGGAGCTGTGGCCAGAACCGCTGCCCTACCGGAAAATGCTTCGCAGGCTGGCGCAGCCGCGCCATGTGGGCGCCGGTGGCGCTGAGGCTGACGGCCGCCGCAAAGCCCGCAGCCCCAAGGGCTGTGGGGCCACGCGAGCAGCTGCCAAAGAGCTTTCCAACGAGGCACGGCTTTCTCTCCTGGCTCTTCGGGCGTGGGAGCTGTGGCCAGAGCCGCAGCCCTACCGGAAAATGCTTCGCGGGCCGGCGCGGCGGCGCCAGGTGGGCGCCGGTGGCGCCGAGGCTGACGGCCGCCGCAAAGCCCGCAGCCCCACGGGCTGTGGGGCCACGCGAGCGGCTGCCAAAGAGCTTTCCAACGAGGCACGGCTTTCCCTCATGGCTCTTCGGGCGTGGGAGCTGTGGCCAGAGCCGCGGCCCTACCGGAAAATGCTTCGCAGGCTGGCGCGGCCGCGCCAGGTGGGCTCCGGTGGCGCCGAGGCTGAAGGCCGCCGCAAAGCCCGCAGCCCCACGGGCTGTGGGGCCACGGTAGCAGCTGCCAAAGAGCTTTCCAATGAGGCACGGCTTTCCCTCCTGGCTCTTCGGGCGTGGGAGCTGTGGCCAGAGACGCGGAACTACCGGAAAATGCTTCGCAGGCTGGCGCGTTGGCGCCAGGTGGGCGCCAGTGGCGCCGAGGCTGACGTCCGCTGCAAAGCCCGCAGCCCCACGGGCTGTGGGGCCACGCGAGCGGTTGCCAAAGAGCTTTCCAACGAGGCACGGCTTTCCCTCCTGGCTCTTCGGGCGTGGGAGCTGTGGCCAGAGCCGCGGCCCTACCAGAAAATGCTTCGCAGGCTTGCGCGGCCGCGCCAGGTGGGCGCCGGTGGCGCCGAGGCTGACGGCCGCCGCAAAGCCCGCAGCCCCACGGGCTGTGGGGCCACGCGAACAGCTGCCAAAGAGCTTTCCAACGAGGCACGGCTTTCTCTCCTGGCTCTTCGGGCGTGGGAGCTGTGGCCAGAGCCGCGGCCCTACCGGAAAATGCTTCGCGGGCTGGCGCGGCGGCGCCAGGTGGGCGCCGGTGGCGCCGAGGCTGACGGCCGCCGCAAAGCCCGCAGCCCCACGGGCTGTGGGGCCACGCGAGCGGCTGCCAAAGAGCTTTCCAACGAGGCACGGCTTTCCCTCATGGCTCTTCGGGCGCGGGAGCTGTGGCCAGAGCCGTGGCCCTACCGGAAAATGCTTCGCAGGCTGGCGCGGCCGCGCCAGGTGGGCTCCGGTGGCGCCGAGGCTGAAGGCCGCCGCAAAGCCCGCAGCCCCACGGGCTGTGGGGCCACGGTAGCAGCTGCCAAAGAGCTTTCCAACGAGGCACGGCTTTCCCTCCTGGCTCTTCGGGCGTGGGAGCTGTGGCCAGAGACGCGGAACTACCGGAAAATGCTTCGCAGGCTGGCGCGGCGGCGCCAGGTGGGCGCCAGTGGCGCCGAGGCTGACGGCCGCCGCAAAGCCCGCAGCCCCACGGGCTGTGGGGCCACGCGAGCGGCTGCCAAAGAGCTTTCCAACGAGGCACGGCTTTCTCTCCTGGCTCTTTGGGCGTGGGAGCTGTCGCCAGAGTCGCGGCCCTACCGGAAAATGCTTCGCAGGCTGGCGCGGCCGCGCCAGGTGGGCTCCGGTGGCGCCGAGGCTGAAGGCCGCCACAAAGCCCGCAGCCCCACGGGCTGTGGGGCCACGCGAGCAGCTGCCAAAGAGCTTTTCAACGAGGCACGGCTTTCCCTCCTGACTCTTCGGGCGTTGGAGCTGTGGCCAGAACCGCTGCCCTACCGGAAAATGCTTCGCAGGCTGGCGCAGCCGCGCCATGTGGGCGCCGGTGGCGCTGAGGCTGACGGCCGCCGCAAAGCCCGCAGCCCCAAGGGCTGTGGGGCCACGCGAGCAGCTGCCAAAGAGCTTTCCAACGAGGCACGGCTTTCTCTCCTGGCTCTTCGGGCGTGGGAGCTGTGGCCAGAGCCGCAGCCCTACCGGAAAATGCTTCGCGGGCCGGCGCGGCGGCGCCAGGTGGGCGCCGGTGGCGCCGAGGCTGACGGCCGCCGCAAAGCCCGCAGCCCCACGGGCTGTGGGGCCACGCGAGCGGCTGCCAAAGAGCTTTCCAACGAGGCACGGCTTTCCCTCATGGCTCTTCGGGCGCGGGAGCTGTGGCCAGAGCCGCGGCCCTACCGGAAAATGCTTCGCAGGCTGGCGCGGCCGCGCCAGGTGGGCTCCGGTGGCGCCGAGGCTGAAGGCCGCCGCAAAGCCCGCAGCCCCACGGGCTGTGGGGCCACGGTAGCAGCTGCCAAAGAGCTTTCCAATGAGGCACGGCTTTCCCTCCTGGCTCTTCGGGCGTGGGAGCTGTGGCCAGAGACGCGGAACTACCGGAAAATGCTTCGCAGGCTGGCGCGGCGGCGCCAGGTGGGCGCCAGTGGCGCCGAGGCTGACGTCCGCTGCAAAGCCCGCAGCCCCACGGGCTGTGGGGCCACGCGAGCGGTTGCCAAAGAGCTTTCCAACGAGGCACGGCTTTCCCTCCTGGCTCTTCGGGCGTGGGAGCTGTGGCCAGAGCCGCGGCCCTACCAGAAAATGCTTCGCAGGCTGGCGCGGCCGCGCCAGGTGGGCGCCGGTGGCGCCGAGGCTGACGGCCGCCGCAAAGCCCGCAGCCCCACGGGCTGTGGGGCCACGCGAACAGCTGCCAAAGAGCTTTCCAACGAGGCACGGCTTTCTCTCCTGGCTCTTCGGGCGTGGGAGCTGTGGCCAGAGCCGCGGCCCTACCGGAAAATGCTTCGCGGGCTGGCGCGGCGGCGCCAGGTGGGCGCCGGTGGCGCCGAGGCTGACGGCCGCCGCAAAGCCCGCAGCCCCACGGCCTGTGGGGCCACGCGAGCGGCTGCCAAAGAGCTTTCCAACGAGGCACGGCTTTCCCTCATGGCTCTTCGGGCGCGGGAGCTCTGGCCAGAGCCGAGGCCCTACCGGAAAATGCTTCGTAGGCTGGTGCGGCCGCGCCAGGTGGGCTCCGGTGGCGCCGAGGCTGAAGGCCGCCGCAAAGCCCGCAGCCCCACGGGCTGTGGGGCCGCGGTAGCAGCTGCCAAGGAGCTTTCCAACGAGGCATGGCTTTCCCTCCTGGCTCTTCGGGCGTGGGAGCTGTGGCCAGAGACGCGGAACTACCGGAAAATGCTTCGCAGGCTGGCGCGGCGTCGCCACGTGGGCGCCGGTGGCGCCGAGGCTGACGGCCGCCGCAAAGCCCGCAGCCCCACGGGCTGTGGGGCCACGCGAGCGGTTGCCAAAGAGCTTTCCAACGAGGCACGGCTTTCCCTCCTGACTCTTCGGGCGTGGGAGCTGTGGCCAGACCCGCGGCCCTACTGGAAAATGCTTCGCAGGCTGGCGCGGCGGCGCCAGGTGGGCGCCGGTGGCGCCGAGGCTGACGGCCACCGCAAAGCCCGCAGCCCCACGGGCTGTGGGGCCACGCGAGCGGCTGCCAAAGAGCTTTCCAACGAGGCACGGCTTTCCCTCATGGCTCTTCGGGCGCGGGAGCTGTGGCCAGAGCCGCGGACCTACCGGAAAATGCTTCGCAGGCTGGCGCGGCCGCGCCACGTGGGCTCCGGTGGCGCCGAGGCTGAAGGCCGCCGCAAAGCCCGCAGCCCCACGGGCTGTGGGGCCACGCGAGCGGCTGCCAAAGAGCTTTCCAACGAGGCACGGCTTTCCCTCCTTCGTCTTCGGGCGTGGGAGCTGTGGCCAGACCCGCGGCCCTACTGGAAAATGCTTCGCAGGCTGGCGCGGCGGCGCCAGGTGGGCGCCGGTGGCGCCGAGGCTGACGGCCGCCGCAAAGCCCGCAGCCCCACCGGCTGTGGGGCCATGCGAGCGGCTGCCAAAGAGCTTTCCAACGAGGCACGGCTTTCTCTCCTGGCTCTTTGGGCGTGGGAGCTGTCGCCAGAGTCGCGGCCCTACCGGAAAATGCTTCGCAGGCTGGCGCGGCCGCGCCAGGTGGGCTCCGGTGGCGCCGAGGCTGAAGGCCGCCACAAAGCCCGCAGCCCCTCGGGCTGTGGGGCCACGCGAGCAGCTGCCAAAGAGCTTTCCAACGATGCACAGCTTTCCCTCCTGACTCTTCGGGCGTTGGAGCTGTGGCCAGAACCGCTGCCCTACCGGAAAATGCTTCGCAGGCTGGCGCAGCCGCGCCATGTGGGCGCCGGTGGCGCTGAGGCTGACGGCTGCCGCAAAGCCCGCAGCCCCAAGGGCTGTGGGGCCACGCGAGCAGCTGCCAAAGAGCTTTCCAACGAGGCACGGCTTTCTCTCCTGGCTCTTCGGGCGTGGGAGCTGTGGCCAGAGCCGCGGCCCTACCGGAAAACGCTTCGCGGGCTGGCGCGCCGGCGCCAGGTGGGCGCCGGTGGCGCCGAGGCTGACGGCCGCCGCAAAGCCCGCAGCCCCACGGGCTGTGGGGCCACGCGAGCGGCTGCCAAAGAGCTTTCCAACGAGGCACGGCTTTCCCTCATGGCTCTTCGGGCGCGGGAGCTGTGGCCAGAGCCGCGGCCCTACCGGAAAATGCTTCGCAGGCTGGCGCGGCCGCGCCAGGTGGGCTCCGGTGGCGCCGAGGCTGAAGGCCGCCGCAAAGCCCGCAGCCCCACGGGCTGTGGGGCCACGGTAGCAGCTGCCAAAGAGCTTTCCAACGAGGCACGGCTTTCCCTCCTGGCTCTTCGGGCGTGGGAGCTGTGGCCAGAGCCGCGGCCCTACCGGAAAATGCTTCGCAGGCTGGTGCAGCCGCGCCATGTGGGCGCCGGTGGCGCTGAGGCTGACGGCCGCCGCAAAGCCCGCAGCCCCACGGGCTGTGGGGCCACGCGAGCAGCTGCCAAAGAGCTTTCCAACGAGGCACGGCTTTCTCTCCTGGCTCTTTGGGCGTGGGAGCTGTGGCCAGAGCCGCGGCCCTACCGGAAGATGCTTCGCAGGCTGGCGCGGACGCGCCAGGTGGGCTCCGGTGGCGCCGAGGCTGAAAGCCGCCGCAAAGCCTGCAGCCCCACGGGTTGTGGGGCCACGCAAGCAGCTTCCAAAGAGCTTTCCAACGATGCACGGCTTTCCCTCCTGGCTCTTCGGGCGTGGGAGCTGTGGCCAGAGCCGCGGCCCTACCAGAAAATGCGTCGCGGGCTGGCGGGCGGCACCAGGTGGGCACCGGTGGCGCCGAGGCTGACGGCCGCCGCAAAGCCCGCAGCCCCACGGGCTGTGGGGCCACGCGAGCGGCTGCCAAAGAGCTTTCCAACGAGGCACGGCTTTCTCTCCTGGCTCTTTGGGCGTGGGAGCTGTCGCCAGAGTCGCGGCCCTACCGGAAAATGCTTCGCAGGCTGGCGCGGCGGCGCCAGGTGGGCGCCCGTGGTGCCGAGGCTGACGGCCGCCGCAAAGCCCGCAGCCCCACGGGCTGTGGGGCCACGCGAGCGACTGCCAAAGAACTTTCCAATGAGGCACGGCTTTCCCTCCTGGCTCTTCGGGCGTGGATGCTGTGGCCAGAGCTGCGGCCCTACCGGAAAATGCTTCGCAGGCTGGTGTGGCGGCGCCACGTGGGCGCCGGTGGCGCCGAGGCTGACGGCCGCCGCAAAGCCCGCAGCCCCACGGGCTGTGGGGCCACGCGAGCAGCTGCCAAAGAGCTTTCCAACGAGGCACGGCTTTCCCTCCTGGCTCTTCGGGCGTGGGAGCTGTGGCCAGAGCCGCGGCCCTACCGGAAAATGCTTCGCAGGCTGGCGCGGCCGCGCCAGGTGGGCGCCGGTGGCACAGAGGCTGATGGGCGCCGCAAAGCCCGCAGCCCCACGGGCTGTGGGGCCACGCAAGCGGCTGCCAAAGAGCTTTCCAACGAGGGACGGCTTTCCGTTCTGGCTCTTCGGGCGTGGGAGTTGTGGCCAGAGCCGCGGCCCTACCAGAGAATGCTTCGCAGGCTGGCACGGCGGCGGCAGGTGGGCGCCGGTGGCGCCGAGGCTGACGGCCGCCGCAAAGCCCGCAGCCCCACGGGCTGTGGGGCCACGCGAGCGGCTGCCAAAGAGCTTTCCTACGAGGCACGGCTTTCTCTCCTGGCTCTTCGGGCGTGGGAGCTGTGGCCAGAGACGCGGCCCTACCGGAAGATGCTTCCCGGGCTGGCGCGGCGGCACCAGGTGGGCGCCGGTGGCGCCGAGGCTGAAGGCCGCCACAAAGCCCGCAGCCCCACGGGCTGTGGGGCCACGCGAGCAGCTGCCAAAGAGCTTTCCAACGAGGCACAGCTTTCCCTCCTGACTCTTCGGGCGTTGGAGCTGTGGCCAGAACCGCTGCCCTACCGGAAAATGCTTCGCAGGCTGGCGCAGCCGCGCCATGTGGGCGCCGGTGGCGCTGAGGCTGACGGCCGCCGCAAAGCCCGCAGCCCCACGGGCTGTGGGGCCACGCGAGCAGCTGCCAAAGAGCTTTCCAACGAGGCACGGCTTTCTCTCCTGGCTCTTCGGGCGTGGGAGCTGTGGCCAGAGCCGTGGCCCTACCGGAAAATGCTTCGCAGGCTGGCGCGGCCGCGCCTGGTGGGCTCCGGTGGCGCCGAGGCTGAAGGCCGCCTCAAAGCCCACAGCCCCACGGGCTGTGGGGCCACGGTAGCAGCTGCCAAAGAGCTTTCCAACGAGGCACGGCTTTCCCTCCTGGCTCTTCGGGCGTGGGAGCTGTGGCCAGAGACGCGGAACTACCGGAAAATGCTTTGCAGGCTGGCGCGGCGGCGCCACGTGGGCGCCGGTTGCGCCGAGGCTGACGGCCGCTGCAAAGCCCGCAGCCCCATGGGCTGTGTGGCCACGCGAGCGGTTGCCAAAGAGCTTTCCAACGAGGCACGGCTTTCCCTCCTGGCTCTTCGGGCGTGGGAGCTGTGGCCAGAGCCGCGGCCCTACTGGAAAATGCTTCGCAGGCTGGCGCGGCGGCGCCAGGTGGGCGCCGGTGGCGCCGAGGCTGACGGCCGCCGCAAAGCCCGCAGCCCCACGGGCTGTGGGGCCACGCGAGCGGCTGCCAAAGAGCTTTCCAACGAGGCACGGCTTTCTCTCCTGGCTCTTTGGGCGTGGGAGCTGTCGCCAGAGTCGCGGCCCTACCGGAAAATGCTTCGCAGGCTGGCGCGGCCGCGCCAGGTGGGCTCTGGTGGCGCCGAGGCTGAAGGCCGTCGCAAAGCCCGCAGCCCTACGGGCTGTGGGGCCACGCGAGCAGCTGCCAAAGAGCTTTCCAACGAGGCACGGCTTTCTCTCCTGGCTCTTCGGGCGTGGGAGCTGTGGCCAGAGCCACGGCCCTACCGGAAAATGCTTCGCGGGCTGGCGCGGCGGCGCCAGGTCGGCGCCGGTGGCGCCGAGGCTGACGGCCGCCGCAAAGCCCGCAGCCCCACGGGCTGTGGGGCCACGCGAGCGGCTGCCAAAGAGCTTTCCAACGAGGCACGGCTTTCCCTCCTGGCTCTTCGGGCGCGGGAGCTGTGGCCTGAGCCGCGGCCCTACCGGAAAATGCTTCGCAGGCTGGCACAGCGGCGCCACGTGGGTGCCGGTGGCGCCGAGGCTGACGGCCGCCGCAAAGCCCGCAGCCCCACGGGCTGTGGGGCCACGCGAGCGGCTGCCAAAGAGCTTTCCAACGAGGCACGGCTTTCCCTCCTGGCTCTTCGGGCGTGGGAGCTGTGGCCAGAGCCGCGGCCCTACCTGAAAATGATTCGCAGGCTGGCGCGGCGGCGCCACGTGGGCGCCGGTGGCGCCGAGGCTGACGGCCGCCGCAAAGCCCGCAGCCCCACGGGCTGTGGGGCCACACGAGCGGCTGCCAAAGAGGTTTCCAACGAGGCATGGCTTTCCCTCCTGGCTCTTCGGGCGTGGGAGCTGTGGCCAGAGCCGCGGCCCGACCGGAAAATGCTTCGCAGGCTGGCGCGGCGGCGCCAGGTGGGCGCCGGTGGCGCCGAGGCTGACGGCCGCCGCAAAGCCCGCAGCCCCACGGGCTGTGGGGCCATGCGAGCGGCTGCCAAAGAGCTTTCCAACGAGGCACGGCTTTCCCTCCTGGCTCTTCGGGCGTGGGAGCTGTGGCCAGAGCCGCGGCCCTACCTGAAAATGCTTCGCAGGCTGGCGCGGCGGCGCCACGTGGGCGCCGGTGGCGCCGAGGCTGACGGCCGCCGCAAAGCCCGCAGCCCCACGGGCTGTGGGGCCACGCGAGCGGTTGCCAAAGAGCTTTCCAACGAGGCACGGCTTTCCCTCCTGGCTCTTCGGGCGTGGGAGCTGTGGCCAGAGCCGCGGCCCTACCGGAAAATGCTTCGCAGGCTGGCACAGCGGCTCCAGGTGGGCGCCGGTGGCGCCGAGGCTGACGGCCGCCGCAAAGCCCGCAGCCCCACGGGCTGTGGGGCCACGCGAGCGGCTGCCAAAGAGCTTTCCAACGAGGCACGGTTTTCCCTCCTGGCTCTTCGGGCGTGGGAGCTGTGGCCAGAGCCGCGGCCCTACCGGAAAATGCTTCGCAGGCTGGCACAGCGGCGTCAGGTGGGCGCCGGTGGCGCCGAGGCTGACGACCGCCGCAAAGCCCGCAGCCCCACGGGCTGTGGGGCCATGCGAGCGGCTGCCAAAGAGCTTTCCAACGAGGCACGGCTTTCCCTCCTGGCTCTTCGGGCGTGGGAGCTGTGGCCAGAGCCGCGGCCCTACCGGAAAATGCTTCGCAGGCTGGCGCGGCGGCGCTACGTGGGCGCCTATGGCGCCGAGGCTGACGGCCGCCGCAAAGCCCGTAGCCCCACGGGCTGTGGGGCCACGCGAGCGGCTGCCAAAGAGCTTTCCAACGAGGCACGGCTTTCCCTCCTGGCTCTTCGGGCGTGGGAGCTGTGGCCAGAGCCGCGGCCCTACCGGAAAATGCTTCGCAGGCTGGTGCGGCGGCGCCACGTGGGCGCCGGTGGCGCCGAGGCTGACGGCCGCCGCAAAGCCCGCAGCCCCACGGGCTGTGGGGCCACGCGAGCGGCTGCCAAAGAGCTTTCCAACGAGGCACGGCTTTCTCTCCTGGCTCTTCGGGCGTGGGAGCTGTGGCCAGAGCCGCGGCCCGACCAGAAAATGCTTCGCAGGCTGGCGCGGCGGCGCCAGGTGGGCGCCGGTGGCGCCGAGGCTGACGGCCGCCGCAAAGCCCGCAGCCCCACGGGCTGTGGGGCCACGCGAGCAGCTGCCAAAGAGCTTTCCAACGAGGCACGGCTTTCTCTCCTGGCTCTTCGGGCGTGGGAGCTGTGGCCAGAGCCGCGGCCCGACCAGAAAATGCTTCGCAGGCTGGCGCGGCGGCGCCAGGTGGGCGCCGGTGGCGCCGAGGCTGACGGCCGCCGCAAAGCCCGCAGCCCCACGGGCTGTGGGGCCACGCGAGCAGCTGCCAAAGAGCTTTCCAACGAGGCACGGCTTTCCCTCCTGGCTCTTCGGGCGTGGGAGCTGTGGCCAGAGCCGCGGCCCTACCGGAAAATGCTTCGCGGGCTGGCGCAGTGGCGCCATGTGGGCGCGGGTGGCACCAAGGCTGACGGCCGCCGCAAAGCCCGCAGCCCCACGGGCTGTGGGGCCACGCGAGCGGCTGCCAAAGAGCTTTCCAACGAGGCATGGCTTTCCCTCCTGGCTCTTCGGGCGTGGAAGCTGTGGCCAGAGCCACGGCCCTACCAGAAAATGCTTCGCAGCCTGGCGCGGCAGCGCCAGGTGGGCACCGGTGGCGCCGAGGCTGACGGCCGCCGCAAAGCCCGCAGCCCCACGGGCTGTGGGGCCACGCGAGCGGCTGCCAAAGAGCTTTCCAACGAGGCATGGCTTTCCCTCCTGACTCTTCGGGCGTGGGAGCTGTGGCAAGAGCCGCTGCCCTACCGGAAAATGCTTCGCAGGCTGGCGCGGCCGCGCCAGGTGGGCGCCGGTGGCGCCGAGGCTGACGGCCGCCGCAAAGCCCGCAGCCCCACGGGCTGTGGGGCCACGCAGGCAGCTGCCAAAGAGCTTTCCAACGAGGCACGGCTTTCCCTCCTGGCTCTTCAGGCGTGGGAGCTGTGGCCAGAGCCGCGGCCCTACCAGAAAATGCTTCGCAGGCTGGCGTGGCGGCGCCACGTAGGCGCCGGCGGCACCGAGGCTGACGGCCGCCGCAAAGCCCGCAGCCCCATTGGCTGTGGGGCCACGCGAGCGGCTGCCAAAGAGCTTTCCAACGAGGCACGGCTTTCCCTCCTGGCTCTTCGGGCGTGGGAGCTGTGGCCAGAGCTGCGGCCCTACCGGAAAATGCTTTGCAGGCTGGCGCGGCCGCGCCAGGTGGGCGCCAGTGGTGCCGAGGCTGACGGCCGTCGCAAAGCCCGCAGCCCCATTGGCTGTGGGGCCACGCGAGCGGCTGCCAAAGAGCTTTCCAACGAGGCACGGCTTTCCCTCCTGGCTCTTCGGGCGTGGGAGCTGTGGCCAGAGCCGCGGCCCTACCGGAAAATGCTTCGCAGGCTGGCACAGCGGCTCCAGGTGGGCGCCGGTGGCGCCGAGGCTGACGGCCGCCGCAAAGCCCGCAGCCCCACGGGCTGTGGGGCCACGCGAGCGGCTGCCAAAGAGCTTTCCAACGAGGCACGGCTTTCCCTCCTGGCTCTTCGGGCGTGGGAGCTGTGGCCAGAGCCGCGGCCCTACCGGAAAATGCTTCGCAGGCTGGCGCGGCGGCGCCAGGTGGGCGCCGGTG
This sequence comes from Chroicocephalus ridibundus, assembly GCF_963924245.1. Taxonomy (NCBI): domain Eukaryota; kingdom Metazoa; phylum Chordata; class Aves; order Charadriiformes; family Laridae; genus Chroicocephalus; species Chroicocephalus ridibundus. The sequence goes on from NW_026961305.1 coordinate 49,186, forward strand.
GCGCCGAGGCTGACGGCCGCCGCAAAGCCCGCAGCCCCACGGGCTGTGGGGCCACGCGAGCAGCTGCCAAAGAGCTTTCCAACGAGGCACGGCTTTCCCTCCTGGCTCTTCGGGCGTGGGAGCTGTGGCCAGAGCCGCGGCCCTACCGGAAAATGCTTCGCGGCCTGGCGCAGTGGCGCCATGTGGGCGCGGGTGGCACCAAGGCTGACGGCCGCCGCAAAGCCCGCAGCCCCACGGGCTGTGGGGCCACGCGAGCAGCTGCCAAAGAGCTTTCCAACGAGGCACGGCTTTCCCTCCTGGCTCTTCGGGCGTGGAAGCTGTGGCCAGAGCCACGGCCCTACCAGAAAATGCTTCGCAGCCTGGCGCGGCAGCGCCAGGTGGGCACCGGTGGCGCCGAGGCTGACGGCCGCCGCAAAGCCCGCAGCCCCACGGGCTGTGGGGCCACGCGAGCGGCTGCCAAAGAGCTTTCCAACGAGGCATGGCTTTCCCTCCTGACTCTTCGGGCGTGGGAGCTGTGGCCAGAGCCGCTGCCCTACCGGAAAATGCTTCGCAGGCTGGTGCTGCCGCGCCAGGTGGGCGCCGGTGGCGCCGAGGCTGACGGCCGCCGCAAAGCCCGCAGCCCCACGGGCTGTGGGGCCACGCAGGCAGCTGCCAAAGAGCTTTCCAACGAGGCACGGCTTTCCCTCCTGGCTCTTCAGGCGTGGGAGCTGTGGCCAGAGCCGCGGCCCTACCGGAAAATGCTTCGCAGGCTGGCGTGGCGGCGCCACGTAGGCGCCGGCGGCACCGAGGCTGACGGCCGCCGCAAAGCCCGCAGCCCCATTGGCTGTGGGGCCACGCGAGCGGCTGCCAAAGAGCTTTCCAACGAGGCACGGCTTTCCCTCCTGGCTCTTCGGGCGTGGGAGCTGTGGCCAGAGCCGCGGCCCTACCGGAAAATGCTTCGCAGGCTGGCACAGCGGCTCCAGGTGGGCGCCGGTGGCGCCGAGGCTGACGGCCGCCGCAAAGCCCGCAGCCCCACGGGCTGTGGGGCCACGCGAGCGGCTGCCAAAGAGCTTTCCAACGAGGCACGGCTTTCCCTCCTGGCTCTTCGGGCGTGGGAGCTGTGGCCAGAGCCGCGGCACGACCAGAAAATGCTTCGCAGGCTGGCGCGGCGGCGCCAGGTGGGCGCCGGTGGCGCCGAGGCTGACGGCCGCCGCAAAGCCCGCAGCCCCACGGGCTGTGGGGCCACGCGAGCAGCTGCCAAAGAGCTTTCCAACGAGGCACGGCTTTCCCTCCTGGCTCTTCGGGCGTGGGAGCTGTGGCCAGAGCCGCGGCCCTACCGGAAAATGCTTCGCGGGCTGGCGCAGTGGCGCCATGTGGGCGCGGGTGGCACCAAGGCTGACGGCCGCCGCAAAGCCCGCAGCCCCACGGGCTGTGGGGCCACGCGAGCAGCTGCCAAAGAGCTTTCCAACGAGGCACGGCTTTCCCTCCTGGCTCTTCGGGCGTGGAAGCTGTGGCCAGAGCCACGGCCCTACCAGAAAATGCTTCGCAGCCTGGCGCGGCAGCGCCAGGTGGGCACTGGTGGCGCCGAGGCTGACGGCCGCCGCAAAGCCCGCAGCCCCACGGGCTGTGGGGCCACGCGAGCGGCTGCCAAAGAGCTTTCCAACGAGGCATGGCTTTCCCTCCTGATTCTTCGGGCGTGGGAGCTGTGGCCAGAGCCGCTGCCCTACCGGAAAATGCTTCGCAGGCTGGCGCGGCCGCGCCAGGTGGGCGCCGGTGGCGCCGAGGCTGACGGCCGCCGCAAAGCCCGCAGCCCCACGGGCTGTGGGGCCACGCAGGCAGCTGCCAAAGAGCTTTCCAACGAGGCACGGCTTTCCCTCCTGGCTCTTAAGGCGTGGGAGCTGTGGCCAGAGCCGCGGCCCTACCAGAAAATGCTTCGCAGGCTGGCGTGGCGGCGCCACGTAGGCGCCGGCGGCACCGAGGCTGACGGCCGCCGCAAAGCCCGCAGCCCCATTGGCTGTGGGGCCACGCGAGCGGCTGCCAAAGAGCTTTCCAACGAGGCACGGCTTTCCCTCCTGGCTCTTCGGGCGTGGGAGCTGTGGCCAGAGCTGCGGCCCTACCGGACAATGCTTTGCAGGTTGGCGCGGCCGCGCCAGGTGGGCGCCAGTGGTGCCGAGGCTGACGGCCGCCGCAAAGCCCGCAGCCGCACGGGCTGTGGGGCCACGCGAGCAGCTGCCAAAGAGCTTTCCAACGAGGCACGGCTTTCCCTCCTGGCTCTACGGGCGTGGGAGCTGTGGCCAGAGCCGCGGCCCTACCGGAAAATGCTTCGCAGGCTGGTGCGGCGGCGCCACGTGGGCGCCGGTGGCGCCGAGGCTGACGGCCGCCGCAAAGCCCGCAGCCCCACGGGCTGTGGGGCCACGCGAGCGGCTGCCAAAGAGCTTTCCAACGAGGCACGGCTTTCCCTCCTGGCTCTTCGGGCGTGGGAGCTGTGGCCAGAGCCGCGGCCCTACCGGAAAATGCTTCGCAGGCTGGCACAGCGGCGACAGGTGGGCGCCGGTGGCGCCGAGGCTGACGGCCGCCGCAAAGCCCGCAGCCCCACGGGCTGTGGGGCCACGCGAGCGGCTGCCAAAGAGCTTTCCAACGAGGCACGGCTTTCCCTCCTGGCTCTTCAGGCGTGGGAGCTGTGGCCAGAGCCGCGGCCCTACCGGAAAATGCTTCGCAGGCTGGCGCGGCGGCGCCAGGTGGGCTCCGGTGGCGCCGAGGCTGAAGGCTGCCACAAAGCCCGCAGCCCCACGGGCTGTGGGGCCACGCGAGCAGCTGCCAAAGAGCTTTCCAACGAGGCACAGCTTTCCCTCCTGGCTCTTCGGGCGTGGAAGCTGTGGCCAGAGCCACGGCCCTAGCAGAAAATGCTTCGCAGCTTGGCGCGGCAGCGCCACGTGGGCGCCGGTGGCGCCGAGGCTGACAGCCGCCGCGCAGCCCGCAGCCCCACGGGCTGTGGGGCCACGCGAGCGGCTGCCAAAGAGCTTTCCAACAGGGCATGGCTTTCCCTCCTGGCTCTTCGGGCGTGGGAGCTGTGGCCAGAGCCGCAGCCCTACCGGAAAATGCTTCGCAGGCTGGCACAGCGGCGCCAGGTGGGCGCCGGTGGCGCCGATGCTGACGGCCGCCGCAAAGCCCGCAGCCCCACGGGCTGTGGGGCCACGCGAGTGGCTGCCAAAGAGCTTTCCAACGAGGCACGGCTTTCCCTCCTGGCTCTTCGGGCGTGGGAGCTGTGGCCAGAGCCGCGGCCCTACCTGAAAATGCTTCGCAGGCTGGCGCGGCGGCGCCACGTGGGCGCCGGTGGCGCCGAGGCTGACGGCCGCCGCAAAGCCCGCAGCCCCACGGGCTGTGGGGCCGCGCGAGCGGTTGCCAAAGAGCTTTCCAACGAGGCATGGCTTTCCCTCCTGGCTCTTCGGGCGTGGGAGCTGTGGCCAGAGCCGCGGCCCTACCGGAAAATGCTTCGCAGGCTGGCACAGCGGCTCCAGGTGTGCGCCGGTGGCGCCGAGGCTGACGGCCGCCGCAAAGTCTGCAGCCCCACGGGCTGTGGGGCCACGCGAGCGGCTGCCAAAGAGCTTTCCAACGAGGCACGGCTTTCCCTCCTGGCTCTTCGGGCACGGGAGCTGTGGCCAGAGCCGCGGCCCTACCGGAAAATGCTTCGCAGGCTGGCGCGGCCGCGCCAGGTGGGCTCCGGTGGCGCCGAGGCTGAAGGCCGCCGCAAAGCCTGCAGCCCCACGGGCTGTGAAGCCACGGTAGCAGCTGACAAAGAGCTTTCCAACGAGGCATGGCTTTCCCTCCTGGCTCTTCGGGCGTGGGAGCTGTGGCCAGAGACGCGGAACTACCGGAAAATGCTTTGCAGGCTGGCGCGGCGGCGCCACGTGGGCGCCGGTGGCGCCGAGGCTGACGGCCGCTGCAAAGCCCGCAGCCCCACGGGCTGTGGGGCCACGCGAGCGGCTGCCAAAGAGCTTTCCAACGAGGCACGGCTTTCCCTCCTGGCTCTTCGGGCGTGGGAGCTGTGGCCAGAGCCGCGGCCCTACTGGAAAATGCTTCGCAGGCTGGCGCGGCGGCGCCAGGTGGGCGCCGGTGGCGCCGAGTCTGACGGCCGCCGCAAAGCCCGCAGCCCCACGGGCTGTGGGGCCACGCGAGCGGCTGCCAAAGAGCTTTCCAACGAGGCACGGCTTTCCCTCCTGGCTCTTCGGGCGTGGGAGCTGTGGCCAGAGCCGCGGCCCTACCGGAAAATGCTTCGCAGGCTGGCACAGCGGCGCCAGGTGGGCGCCGGTGGCGCCGAGGCTGACGGCCGCCGCAAAGCCCGCAGCCCCACGCGCTCTGGAGCCACGCGAGCGGCTGCCATGGAGCTTTCCAACGAGGCACGGCTTTCCCTCCTGGCTCTTCGGGCGTGGGAGCTGTGGCCAGAGCCGCGGCCCTACCTGAAAATGCTTCGCAGGCTGGCGCGGCGGCGCCACGTGGGCACCGGTGGCGCCGAGGCTGACGGCCGCCGCAAAGCCCGCAGCCCCACGGGCTCTGGGGCCGCGCGAGCGGTTGCCAAAGAGCTTTCCAACGAGGCACGGCTTCCCCTCCTGGCTCTTCGGGCGTGGGAGCTGTGGCCAGAGCCGCGGCCCTACCGGAAAATGCTTCGCAGGCTGGCACAGCGGCTCCAGGTGGGTGCCGGTGCCGCCGAGGCTGACGGCCGCCGCAAAGCCCGCAGCCCCACGGGCTGTGGGGCCACGCGAGCGGCTGCCAAAGAGCTTTCCAACGAGGCACGGCTTTCCCTCCTGGCTCTTCGGGCGTGGGAGCTGTGGCCAGAGCCGCGGCCCGACCGGAAAATGCTTCGCAGGCTGGCGCGGCGGCGCCAGGTGGGCGCCGGTGGCGCCGAGGCTGACGGCCGCCGCAAAGCCCGCAGCCCCATGGGCTGTGGGGCCACGCGAGCAGCTGCCAAAGAGCTTTCCAACGAGGCACGGCTTTCCCTCCTGGCTCTTCGGGCGTGGGAGCTGTGGCCAGAGCCGCGGCCCTACCGGAAAATGCTTCGCGGGCTGGCGCAGCGGCGCCATGTGGGCGCGGGTGGCACCAAGGCTGACGGCCGCCGCAAAGCCCGCAGCCCCACGGGCTGTGGGGCCACGCGAGCAGCTGCCAAAGAGCTTTCCAACGAGGCACGGCTTTCCCTCCTGGCTCCTCGGGCGTGGGAGCTGTGGCCAGAGCCTCGGCCCTACCGGAAAATGCTTCGCAGGCTGGCGCGGCCGCGCCAGGTGGGCGCCGGTGGCGCCGAGGCTGACGGACGCCGCAAAGCCCGCAGCCCCACGGGCTGTGGGGCCACGCGAGCGGCTGCCAAAGAGCTTCCAACGAGGCACGGCTTTCCCTCCTGGCTCTTCGGGCGTGGAAGCTGTGGCCAGAGCCACGGCCCTAGCAGAAAATGCTTCGCAGCTTGGCGCGGCAGCGCCACGTGGGCGCCGGTGGCGCCGAGGCTGACGGCCGCCGCACAGCCCGCAGCCCCACGGGCGGTGGGGCCACGCGAGCGGCTGCCAAAGAGCTTTCCAACGAGGCATGGCTTTCCCTCCTGGCTCTTCGGGCGTGGGAGCTGTGGCCAGAGCCGCGGCCCTACCGGAAAATGCTTCGCAGGCTGGCACAGCGGCGCCAGGTGGGCGCCGGTGGCGCCGAGGCTGACGGCCGCCGCAAAGCCCGCAGCCCCACGGGCTGTGGGGCCACGCGAGGGGCTGCCAAAGAGCTTTCCAACGAGGCACGGCTTTCCCTCCTGGCTCTTCGGGCGTGGGAGCTGTGGCCAGAGCCGCGGCCCTACCGGAAAATTCTTCGCAGCCTGGCACAGCGGCGCCACGTGGGCGCCGGTGGCGCCGAGGCTGACGGCCGCCGCAAAGACCGCAGCCCCACGGGCTGTGGGGCCACGCGAGCGGCTGCCAGAGCTTTCCAACGATGCACGGCTTTCCCTCCTGGCTCTTCGGGCGTGGGAGCTGTGGCCAGAGACGCGGCCCTACCGGAAAATGCTTCGCAGGCTGGCGCGGCGGCGCCACGTGGGCGCCTATGGCGCCGAGGCTGACGGCCGCCGCAAAGCCCGTAGCCCCACGGGCTGTGGGGCCACGCGAGCGGCTGCCAAAGAGCTTTCCAACGAGGCACGGCTTTCCCTCCTGGCTCTTCGGGCGTGGGAGCTGTGGCCAGAGCCGCGGCCCTACCGGAAAATGCTTCGCAGGCTGGCGCGGCCGCGCCAGGTGGGCCCCGGTGGCGCCGAGGCTGACGGCCGCCGCAAAGCCCACAGCCCCACGGGCTGTGGGGCCACGCGAGCAGCTGCCAAAGAGCTTTCTAACGAGGCACGGCTTTCCCTCCTGGCTCTTCGGGCGTGGGAGCTGTTGCCAGAGCCGCGGCCCTACCGAAAAATGCTTCGCGGGCTGGCGCGGAGGCTCCAGGTGGGCGCTGCTGGCGCCGAGGCTGACGGCCACCGCAAAGCCCGCAGCCCCACGGGCTGTGGGGCCACGCGAGCGGCTGCCAAAGAGCTTTCCAACGAGGCACGGCTTTCCCTCCTGGCTCTTCGGGCGTGGATGCTGTGGCCAGAGCCGCGGCCCTACCGGAAAATGCTTCGCAGGCTGGTGCGGCGGCGCCACGTGGGCGCCGGTGGCGCCGAGGCTGACGGCCGCCGCAAAGCCCGCAGCCCCACGGGCTGTGGGGCCACGCGAGCAGCTGCCAAAGAGCTTTCCAACGAGGCACGGCTTTCCCTCCTGGCTCTTCGGGCGTGGGAGCTGTGGCCAGAGCCGCGGCCCTACCGGGAAATGCTTCGCAGGCTGGCGCGGCCGCGCCAGGTGGGCTCCGGTGGCACCGAGGCTGACGGCCGCCGCAAAGCCCGCAGCCCCACGGGCTGTGGGGCCACGCGAGCGGCTGCCAAAGAGCTTTCCAACGAGGCACGGCTTTCCGTTCTGGCTCTTCGGGTGTGGGAGTTGTGGCCAGAGCCGCGGCCCTACCAGAAAATGCTTCGCAGGCTGGCGCGGCCGCACCAGGTGGGCGCCGGCGGCGCCGAGGCTGAAGGCCGCCGCAAAGCCCGCAGCCCCACGGGCTGTGGGGCCACGCGAGCGGCTGCCAAAGAGCTTTCCAAAGAGGCACGGCTTTCCCTCTTGGCTCTTCGGGCGTGGGAGCTGTGGCCAGAGCCGCGGCCCTACCGGAAAATGCTTCGCAGGCTGGGACGGCGGCGCCAGGTGGGCGCCGGTGGCGCCGAGGCTGACGGCCGCCGCAAAGCCCGCAGCCCCACGGGCTGTGGGGCCACGCGAGCGGCTGCCAAAGTGCTTTCCAACGAGGCACGGCTTTCCCTCCTGGCTCTTCAGGCGTGGGAGCTGTGGCCAGAGCCGCGGCCCTACCCGAAAATGCTTCGCAGGCTGGCGCGGCCGCGACAGGTGGGCTCCGGTGGCGCCGAGGCTGAAGGCTGCCGCAAAGCCCGCAGCCCCACGGGCTGTGGGGCCACGCGAGCAGCTGCCAAAGAGCTTTCCAACGAGGCACGGCTTTCCCTCCTGGCTCTTCGGGCGTGGGAGCTGTGGCCAGAGCCGCGGCCCTACCGGAAAATGCTTCGCAGGCTGGCGCGGCCGCGCCAGTTGGGCGCCGGTGGCACCGAGGCTGACGGCCGCCGCAAAGCCCGCAGCCCCACGGGCTGTGGGGCCACGCGAGCGGCTGCCAAAGAGCTTTCCAACGAGGCACGGCTTTCCGTTCTGGCTCTTCGGGCGTGGGAGTTGTGGCCAGAGCCGCGGCCCTACCAGAAAATGCTTCGCAGGCTGGCGCGGCCGCACGAGGTGGGCGCCGGCGGCGCCGAGGCTGAAGGCCGCCGCAAAGCCCGCAGCCCCACGGGCTGTGGGGCCACGCGAGCGGCTGCCAAAGAGCTTTCCAACGAGGCACGGCTTTCCCTCCTGGCTCTTCGGGCGTGGGGGCTGTGGCAAGAGCCGCGGCCCTACCGGAAAATGCTTCGCAGGCTGGTGCAGCCGCGCCATGTGGGCGCCGGTGGCGCTGAGGCTGACGGCCGCCGCAAAGCCCGCAGCCCCAAGGGCTGTGGGGCCACGAGAGCAGCTGCCAAAGAGCTTTCCAACGAGGCACGGCTTTCTCTCCTGGCTCTTCGGGCGTGGGAGCTGTGGCCAGAGCCGCGGCCCTACCGGAAAATGCTTCGCGGGCTGGCGCGGCGGCGCCAGGTGGGCGCCGGTGGCGCCGAGGCTGACGGCCGCCGCAAAGCCCGCAGCCCCACGGGCTGTGGGGCCACGGTAGCAGCTGCCAAAGAGCTTTCCAACGAGGCACGGCTTTCCCTCATGGCTCTTCGGGCGCGGGAGCTGTGGCCAGAGCCGCGGCCCTACCGGAAAATGCTTCGCAGGCTGGCGCGGCCGCGCCAGGTGGGCTCCGGTGGCGCCGAGGCTGAAGGCCGCCGCAAAGCCCGCAGCCCCACGGGCTGTGGGGCCACGGTAGCAGCTGCCAAAGAGCTTTCCAACGAGGCACGGCTTTCCCTCCTGACTCTTCGGGCGTGGGAGCTGTGGCCAGAGCCGCGGCCCTACCGGAAAATGCTTCGCAGGCTGGGACGGCGGCGCCAGGTGGGCGCCGGTGGCGCCAAGGCTGACGGCCACCGCAAAGCCCGCAGCCCCACGGGCTGTGGGGCCACGCGAGCGGCTGCCAAAGAGCTTTCCAACGAGGCACAGCTTTCCCTCCTGACTCTTCGGGCGTGGGAGCTGTGGCCAGAGCCGCGGCCCTACCCGAAAATGCTTCGCGGGCTGGCGCGGCGGCGCCAGGTGGGCGCCGGTGGCGCCGAGGCTGACGGCCGCCACAAAGCCCGCAGCCCCACGGGCTGTGGGGCCACGGTAGCAGCTGCCAAAGAGCTTTCCAACGAGGCACGGCTTTCCCTCATGGCTCTTCGGGCGCGGGAGCTGTGGCCAGAGCCGCGGCCCTACCGGAAAATGCTTCGCAGGCTGGCGCGGCCGCGCCAGGTGGGCTCCGGTGGCGCCGAGGCTGAAGGCCGCCGCAAAGCCCGCAGCCCCACGGGCTGTGGGGCCACGGTAGCAGCTGCCAAAGAGCTTTCCAACGAGGCACGGCTTTCCCTCCTGACTCTTCGGGCGTGGGAGCTGTGGCCAGAGCCGCGGCCCTACCGGAAAATGCTTCGCAGGCTGGCACGGCGGCGCCAGGTGGGCGCCGGTGGCGCCAAGGCTGACGGCCACCGCAAAGCCCGCAGCCCCACGGGCTGTGGGGCCACGCGAGCGGCTGCCAAAGAGCTTTCCAACGAGGCACAGCTTTCCCTCCTGACTCTTCGGGCGTTGGAGCTGTGGCCAGAACCGCTGCCCTACCCGAAAATGCTTCGCAGGCTGGCGCAGCCGCGCCATGTGGGCGCCGGTGGCGCTGAGGCTGACGGCCGCCACAAAGCCCGCAGCCCCACGGGCTGTGGGGCCACGGTAGCAGCTGCCAAAGAGCTTTCCAACGAGGCACAGCTTTCCCTCCTGACTCTTCGGGCGCGGGAGCTGTGGCCAGAGCCGCGGCCCTACCGGAAAATGCTTCGCAGGCTGGCGCGGCCGCGCCAGGTGGGCTCCGGTGGCGCCGAGGCTGAAGGCCGCCGCAAAGCCCGCAGCCCCACGGGCTGTGGGGCCACGCGAGCGGCTGCCAAAGAGCTTTCCAATGAGGCACGGCTTTCCCTCCTGGCTCTTCGGGCCTGGATGCTGTGGCCAGAGCCGCGGCCATACCGGAAAATGCTTCGCAGGCTGGTGCGGCGGCGCCACGTGGGCGCCGGTGGCGCCGAGGCTGACGGCCGCCGCAAAGCCCGCAGCCCCACGGGCTGTGGGGCCACGCGAGCGGCTGCCAAAGAGCTTTCCAACGAGGCACAGCTTTCCCTCCTGACTCTTCGGGCGTTGGAGCTGTGGCCAGAACCGCTGCCCTACCCGAAAATGCTTCGCAGGCTGGCGCAGCCGCGCCATGTGGGCGCCGGTGGCGCTGAGGCTGACGGCCGCCACAAAGCCCGCAGCCCCACGGGCTGTGGGGCCACGGTAGCAGCTGCCAAAGAGCTTTCCAACGAGGCACGGCTTTCCCTCCTGGCTCTTCGGGCGTGGGAGCTGTGGCCAGAGACGCGGCCGTACCGGAAAATGCTTCGCAGGCTGGCGCAGCCGCGCCATGTGGGCGCCGGTGGCGCTGAGGCTGACGGCTGCCGCAAAGCCCGCAGCCCCAAGGGCTGTGGGGCCACGCGAGCAGCTGCCAAAGAGCTTTCCAACGAGGCACGGCTTTCTCTCCTGGTTCTTCGGGCGTGGGAGCTGTGGCCAGAGCCGCGGCCCTACTGGAAAATGCTTCGCAGGATGGCGCGGCCGCGCCAGGTGGGCGCCGGTGGCGCCGAGGCTGACGGCCGCCGCAAAGCCCGCAGCCCCACAGGCTGTGGGGCCACGCGAGCAGCTGCCAAAGAGCTTTCCAACGAGGCACGGCTTTCTCTCCTGGCTCTTCGGGCGTGGGAGCTGTGGCCAGAGCCGCGGCCCTACCGGAAAATGCTTCGCAGGCTGGCGCGGCGGCGCCAGGTGGGCGCCGGTGGCGCCGAGGCTGATGGCCGCCGCAAAGCCCGCAGCCCCACGGGCTGTGGGGCCACGCGAGCGGCTGCCAAAGAGCTTTCCAACGAGGCACGGCTTTCCCTCATGGCTCTTCGGGCGCGGGAGCTGTGGCCAGAGCCGCGGCCCTACCGGAAAATGCTTCGCAGGCTGGCGCGGCCGCGCCAGGCGGGCGCCGGTGGCGCCGAGGCTGAAGGCCGCCGCAAAGCCCGCAGCCCCACGGGCTGTGGGGCCACGGTAGCAGCTGCCAAAGAGCTTTCCAACGAGGCACGGCTTTCCCTCCTGGCTCTTCGGGCGTGGGAGCTGTGGCCAGAGCAGCGGCCCTACCGGAAAATGCTTCGCAGGCTGGCACGGCGGCGCCAGGTGGGCGCCGGTGGCGCCAAGGCTGACGGCCGCCGCAAAGCCCGCAGCCCCACGGGCTGTGGGGCCACGCGAGCGGCTGCCAAAGAGCTTTCCAACGAGGCACAGCTTTCCCTCCTGACTCTTCGGGCGTTGGAGCTGTGGCCAGAACCGCTGCCCTACCCGAAAATGCTTCGCAGGCTGGCGCAGCCGCGCCATGTGGGCGCCGGTGGCGCTGAGGCTGACGGCCGCCACAAAGCCCGCAGCCCCACGGGCTGTGGGGCCACGGTAGCAGCTGCCAAAGAGCTTTCCAACGAGGCACAGCTTTCCCTCCTGACTCTTCGGGCGCGGGAGCTGTGGCCAGAGCCGCGGCCCTACCGGAAAATGCTTCGCAGGCTGGCGCGGCCGCGCCAGGTGGGCTCCGGTGGCGCCGAGGCTGAAGGCCGCCGCAAAGCCCGCAGCCCCACGGGCTGTGGGGCCACGCGAGCGGCTGCCAAAGAGCTTTCCAATGAGGCACGGCTTTCCCTCCTGGCTCTTCGGGCCTGGATGCTGTGGCCAGAGCCGCGGCCATACCGGAAAATGCTTCGCAGGCTGGTGCGGCGGCGCCACATGGGCGCCGGTGGCGCCGAGGCTGACGGCCGCCGCAAAGCCCGCAGCCCCACGGGCTGTGGGGCCACGCGAGCGGCTGCCAAAGAGCTTTCCAACGAGGCACAGCTTTCCCTCCTGACTCTTCGGGCGTTGGAGCTGTGGCCAGAACCGCTGCCCTACCCGAAAATGCTTCGCAGGCTGGCGCAGCCGCGCCATGTGGGCGCCGGTGGCGCTGAGGCTGACGGCCGCCACAAAGCCCGCAGCCCCACGGGCTGTGGGGCCACGGTAGCAGCTGCCAAAGAGCTTTCCAACGAGGCACGGCTTTCCCTCCTGGCTCTTCGGGCGTGGGAGCTGTGGCCAGAGCCGCGGCCCTACCGGAAAATGCTTCGCAGGCTGGCGCGGCCGCGCCAGGTGGGCCCCGGTGGCGCCGAGGCTGACGGCCGCCGCAAAGCCCACAGCCCCACGGGCTGTGGGGCCACGCGAGCAGCTGCCAAAGAGCTTTCTAACGAGGCACGGCTTTCCCTCCTGGCTCTTCGGGCGTGGGAGCTGTTGCCAGAGCCGCGGCCCTACCGAAAAATGCTTCGCGGGCTGGCGCGGAGGCTCCAGGTGGGCGCTGCTGGCGCCGAGGCTGACGGCCACCGCAAAGCCCGCAGCCCCACGGGCTGTGGGGCCACGCGAGCGGCTGCCAAAGAGCTTTCCAACGAGGCACGGCTTTCCCTCCTGGCTCTTCGGGCGTGGATGCTGTGGCCAGAGCCGCGGCCCTACCGGAAAATGCTTCGCAGGCTGGTGCGGCGGCGCCACGTGGGCGCCGGTGGCGCCGAGGCTGACGGCCGCCGCAAAGCCCGCAGCCCCACGGGCTGTGGGGCCACGCGAGCAGCTGCCAAAGAGCTTTCCAACGAGGCACGGCTTTCCCTCCTGGCTCTTCGGGCGTGGGAGCTGTGGCCAGAGCCGCGGCCCTACCGGGAAATGCTTCGCAGGCTGGCGCGGCCGCGCCAGGTGGGCTCCGGTGGCACCGAGGCTGACGGCCGCCGCAAAGCCCGCAGCCCCACGGGCTGTGGGGCCACGCGAGCGGCTGCCAAAGAGCTTTCCAACGAGGCACGGCTTTCCGTTCTGGCTCTTCGGGTGTGGGAGTTGTGGCCAGAGCCGCGGCCCTACCAGAAAATGCTTCGCAGGCTGGCGCGGCCGCACCAGGTGGGCGCCGGCGGCGCCGAGGCTGAAGGCCGCCGCAAAGCCCGCAGCCCCACGGGCTGTGGGGCCACGCGAGCGGCTGCCAAAGAGCTTTCCAAAGAGGCACGGCTTTCCCTCTTGGCTCTTCGGGCGTGGGAGCTGTGGCCAGAGCCGCGGCCCTACCGGAAAATGCTTCGCAGGCTGGGACGGCGGCGCCAGGTGGGCGCCGGTGGCGCCGAGGCTGACGGCCGCCGCAAAGCCCGCAGCCCCACGGGCTGTGGGGCCACGCGAGCGGCTGCCAAAGTGCTTTCCAACGAGGCACGGCTTTCCCTCCTGGCTCTTCAGGCGTGGGAGCTGTGGCCAGAGCCGCGGCCCTACCCGAAAATGCTTCGCAGGCTGGCGCGGCCGCGACAGGTGGGCTCCGGTGGCGCCGAGGCTGAAGGCTGCCGCAAAGCCCGCAGCCCCACGGGCTGTGGGGCCACGCGAGCAGCTGCCAAAGAGCTTTCCAACGAGGCACGGCTTTCCCTCCTGGCTCTTCGGGCGTGGGAGCTGTGGCCAGAGCCGCGGCCCTACCGGAAAATGCTTCGCAGGCTGGCGCGGCCGCGCCAGTTGGGCGCCGGTGGCACCGAGGCTGACGGCCGCCGCAAAGCCCGCAGCCCCACGGGCTGTGGGGCCACGCGAGCGGCTGCCAAAGAGCTTTCCAACGAGGCACGGCTTTCCGTTCTGGCTCTTCGGGCGTGGGAGTTGTGGCCAGAGCCGCGGCCCTACCAGAAAATGCTTCGCAGGCTGGCGCGGCCGCACGAGGTGGGCGCCGGCGGCGCCGAGGCTGAAGGCCGCCGCAAAGCCCGCAGCCCCACGGGCTGTGGGGCCACGCGAGCGGCTGCCAAAGAGCTTTCCAACGAGGCACGGCTTTCCCTCCTGGCTCTTCGGGCGTGGGGGCTGTGGCAAGAGCCGCGGCCCTACCGGAAAATGCTTCGCAGGCTGGTGCAGCCGCGCCATGTGGGCGCCGGTGGCGCTGAGGCTGACGGCCGCCGCAAAGCCCGCAGCCCCAAGGGCTGTGGGGCCACGAGAGCAGCTGCCAAAGAGCTTTCCAACGAGGCACGGCTTTCTCTCCTGGCTCTTCGGGCGTGGGAGCTGTGGCCAGAGCCGCGGCCCTACCGGAAAATGCTTCGCGGGCTGGCGCGGCGGCGCCAGGTGGGCGCCGGTGGCGCCGAGGCTGACGGCCGCCGCAAAGCCCGCAGCCCCACGGGCTGTGGGGCCACGGTAGCAGCTGCCAAAGAGCTTTCCAACGAGGCACGGCTTTCCCTCATGGCTCTTCGGGCGCGGGAGCTGTGGCCAGAGCCGCGGCCCTACCGGAAAATGCTTCGCAGGCTGGCGCGGCCGCGCCAGGTGGGCTCCGGTGGCGCCGAGGCTGAAGGCCGCCGCAAAGCCCGCAGCCCCACGGGCTGTGGGGCCACGGTAGCAGCTGCCAAAGAGCTTTCCAACGAGGCACGGCTTTCCCTCCTGACTCTTCGGGCGTGGGAGCTGTGGCCAGAGCCGCGGCCCTACCGGAAAATGCTTCGCAGGCTGGGACGGCGGCGCCAGGTGGGCGCCGGTGGCGCCAAGGCTGACGGCCACCGCAAAGCCCGCAGCCCCACGGGCTGTGGGGCCACGCGAGCGGCTGCCAAAGAGCTTTCCAACGAGGCACAGCTTTCCCTCCTGACTCTTCGGGCGTGGGAGCTGTGGCCAGAGCCGCGGCCCTACCCGAAAATGCTTCGCGGGCTGGCGCGGCGGCGCCAGGTGGGCGCCGGTGGCGCCGAGGCTGACGGCCGCCACAAAGCCCGCAGCCCCACGGGCTGTGGGGCCACGGTAGCAGCTGCCAAAGAGCTTTCCAACGAGGCACGGCTTTCCCTCATGGCTCTTCGGGCGCGGGAGCTGTGGCCAGAGCCGCGGCCCTACCGGAAAATGCTTCGCAGGCTGGCGCGGCCGCGCCAGGTGGGCTCCGGTGGCGCCGAGGCTGAAGGCCGCCGCAAAGCCCGCAGCCCCACGGGCTGTGGGGCCACGGTAGCAGCTGCCAAAGAGCTTTCCAACGAGGCACGGCTTTCCCTCCTGACTCTTCGGGCGTGGGAGCTGTGGCCAGAGCCGCGGCCCTACCGGAAAATGCTTCGCAGGCTGGCACGGCGGCGCCAGGTGGGCGCCGGTGGCGCCAAGGCTGACGGCCACCGCAAAGCCCGCAGCCCCACGGGCTGTGGGGCCACGCGAGCGGCTGCCAAAGAGCTTTCCAACGAGGCACAGCTTTCCCTCCTGACTCTTCGGGCGTTGGAGCTGTGGCCAGAACCGCTGCCCTACCCGAAAATGCTTCGCAGGCTGGCGCAGCCGCGCCATGTGGGCGCCGGTGGCGCTGAGGCTGACGGCCGCCACAAAGCCCGCAGCCCCACGGGCTGTGGGGCCACGGTAGCAGCTGCCAAAGAGCTTTCCAACGAGGCACAGCTTTCCCTCCTGACTCTTCGGGCGCGGGAGCTGTGGCCAGAGCCGCGGCCCTACCGGAAAATGCTTCGCAGGCTGGCGCGGCCGCGCCAGGTGGGCTCCGGTGGCGCCGAGGCTGAAGGCCGCCGCAAAGCCCGCAGCCCCACGGGCTGTGGGGCCACGCGAGCGGCTGCCAAAGAGCTTTCCAATGAGGCACGGCTTTCCCTCCTGGCTCTTCGGGCCTGGATGCTGTGGCCAGAGCCGCGGCCATACCGGAAAATGCTTCGCAGGCTGGTGCGGCGGCGCCACGTGGGCGCCGGTGGCGCCGAGGCTGACGGCCGCCGCAAAGCCCGCAGCCCCACGGGCTGTGGGGCCACGCGAGCGGCTGCCAAAGAGCTTTCCAACGAGGCACAGCTTTCCCTCCTGACTCTTCGGGCGTTGGAGCTGTGGCCAGAACCGCTGCCCTACCCGAAAATGCTTCGCAGGCTGGCGCAGCCGCGCCATGTGGGCGCCGGTGGCGCTGAGGCTGACGGCCGCCACAAAGCCCGCAGCCCCACGGGCTGTGGGGCCACGGTAGCAGCTGCCAAAGAGCTTTCCAACGAGGCACGGCTTTCCCTCCTGGCTCTTCGGGCGTGGGAGCTGTGGCCAGAGACGCGGCCGTACCGGAAAATGCTTCGCAGGCTGGCGCAGCCGCGCCATGTGGGCGCCGGTGGCGCTGAGGCTGACGGCTGCCGCAAAGCCCGCAGCCCCAAGGGCTGTGGGGCCACGCGAGCAGCTGCCAAAGAGCTTTCCAACGAGGCACGGCTTTCTCTCCTGGTTCTTCGGGCGTGGGAGCTGTGGCCAGAGCCGCGGCCCTACTGGAAAATGCTTCGCAGGATGGCGCGGCCGCGCCAGGTGGGCGCCGGTGGCGCCGAGGCTGACGGCCGCCGCAAAGCCCGCAGCCCCACAGGCTGTGGGGCCACGCGAGCAGCTGCCAAAGAGCTTTCCAACGAGGCACGGCTTTCTCTCCTGGCTCTTCGGGCGTGGGAGCTGTGGCCAGAGCCGCGGCCCTACCGGAAAATGCTTCGCAGGCTGGCGCGGCGGCGCCAGGTGGGCGCCGGTGGCGCCGAGGCTGATGGCCGCCGCAAAGCCCGCAGCCCCACGGGCTGTGGGGCCACGCGAGCGGCTGCCAAAGAGCTTTCCAACGAGGCACGGCTTTCCCTCATGGCTCTTCGGGCGCGGGAGCTGTGGCCAGAGCCGCGGCCCTACCGGAAAATGCTTCGCAGGCTGGCGCGGCCGCGCCAGGCGGGCGCCGGTGGCGCCGAGGCTGAAGGCCGCCGCAAAGCCCGCAGCCCCACGGGCTGTGGGGCCACGGTAGCAGCTGCCAAAGAGCTTTCCAACGAGGCACGGCTTTCCCTCCTGGCTCTTCGGGCGTGGGAGCTGTGGCCAGAGCAGCGGCCCTACCGGAAAATGCTTCGCAGGCTGGCACGGCGGCGCCAGGTGGGCGCCGGTGGCGCCAAGGCTGACGGCCGCCGCAAAGCCCGCAGCCCCACGGGCTGTGGGGCCACGCGAGCGGCTGCCAAAGAGCTTTCCAACGAGGCACAGCTTTCCCTCCTGACTCTTCGGGCGTTGGAGCTGTGGCCAGAACCGCTGCCCTACCCGAAAATGCTTCGCAGGCTGGCGCAGCCGCGCCATGTGGGCGCCGGTGGCGCTGAGGCTGACGGCCGCCACAAAGCCCGCAGCCCCACGGGCTGTGGGGCCACGGTAGCAGCTGCCAAAGAGCTTTCCAACGAGGCACAGCTTTCCCTCCTGACTCTTCGGGCGCGGGAGCTGTGGCCAGAGCCGCGGCCCTACCGGAAAATGCTTCGCAGGCTGGCGCGGCCGCGCCAGGTGGGCTCCGGTGGCGCCGAGGCTGAAGGCCGCCGCAAAGCCCGCAGCCCCACGGGCTGTGGGGCCACGCGAGCGGCTGCCAAAGAGCTTTCCAATGAGGCACGGCTTTCCCTCCTGGCTCTTCGGGCCTGGATGCTGTGGCCAGAGCCGCGGCCATACCGGAAAATGCTTCGCAGGCTGGTGCGGCGGCGCCACGTGGGCGCCGGTGGCGCCGAGGCTGACGGCCGCCGCAAAGCCCGCAGCCCCACGGGCTGTGGGGCCACGCGAGCGGCTGCCAAAGAGCTTTCCAACGAGGCACAGCTTTCCCTCCTGACTCTTCGGGCGTTGGAGCTGTGGCCAGAACCGCTGCCCTACCCGAAAATGCTTCGCAGGCTGGCGCAGCCGCGCCATGTGGGCGCCGGTGGCGCTGAGGCTGACGGCCGCCACAAAGCCCGCAGCCCCACGGGCTGTGGGGCCACGGTAGCAGCTGCCAAAGAGCTTTCCAACGAGGCACGGCTTTCCCTCCTGGCTCTTCGGGCGTGGGAGCTGTGGCCAGAGATGCGGAACTACCGGAAAATGCTTCACAGGCTGGCGCGGCGGCGCCAGGTGGGCGCCAGTGGCGCCGAGGCTGACGTCCGCTGCAAAGCCCGCAGCCCCACGGGCTGTGGGGCCACGCGAGCGGTTGCCAAAGAGCTTTCCAACGAGGCACGGCTTTCTCTCCTGGCTCTTCGGGCGTGGGAGCTGTGGCCAGAGCCGCGGCCCTACTGGAAAATGCTTCGCAGGATGGCGCGGCCGCGCCAGGTGGGCGCCGGTGGCGCCGAGGCTGACGGCCGCCGCAAAGCCCGCAGCCCCACAGGCTGTGGGGCCACGCGAGCAGCTGCCAAAGAGCTTTCCAACGAGGCACGGCTTTCCCTCCTGGCTCTTCGGGCGTGGGAGCTGTGGCCAGAGCCGCGGCCCTACCGGAAAATGCTTCGCAGGCTGGCGCGGCGGCGCCAGGTGGGCTCCGGTGGCGCCGAGGCTGATGGCCGCCGCAAAGCCCGCAGCCCCACGGGCTGTGGGGCCACGCGAGCGGCTTCCAAAGAGCTTTCCAACGAGGCACGGCTTTCCCTCATGGCTCTTCGGGCGCGGGAGCTGTGGCCAGAGCCGCGGCCCTACCGGAAAATGCTTCGCAGGCTGGCGCGGCCGCGCCAGGCGGGCGCCGGTGGCGCCGAGGCTGAAGGCCGCCGCAAAGCCCGCAGCCCCACGGGCTGTGGGGCCACGGTAGCAGCTGCCAAAGAGCTTTCCAACGAGGCACGGCTTTCCCTCCTGGCTCTTCGGGCGTGGGAGCTGTGGCCAGAGCCGCGGCCCTACCGGAAAATGCTTCGCAGGCTGGCACGGCGGCGCCAGGTGGGCGCCGGTGGCGCCAAGGCTGACGGCCGCCGCAAAGCCCGCAGCCCCACGGGCTGTGGGGCCACGCGAGCGGCTGCCAAAGAGCTTTCCAACGAGGCACAGCTTTCCCTCCTGACTCTTCGGGCGTTGGAGCTGTGGCCAGAACCGCTGCCCTACCCGAAAATGCTTCGCAGGCTGGCGCAGCCGCGCCATGTGGGCGCCGGTGGCGCTGAGGCTGACGGCCGCCACAAAGCCCGCAGCCCCACGGGCTGTGGGGCCACGGTAGGAGCTGCCAAAGAGCTTTCCAACGAGGCACAGCTTTCCCTCCTGACTCTTCGGGCGCGGGAGCTGTGGCCAGAGCCGCGGCCCTACCGGAAAATGCTTCGCAGGCTGGCGCGGCCGCGCCAGGTGGGCTCCGGTGGCGCCGAGGCTGAAGGCCGCCGCAAAGCCCGCAGCCCCACGGGCTGTGGGGCCACGCGAGCGGCTGCCAAAGAGCTTTCCAATGAGGCACGGCTTTCCCTCCTGGCTCTTCGGGCCTGGATGCTGTGGCCAGAGCCGCGGCCATACCGGAAAATGCTTCGCAGGCTGGTGCGGCGGCGCCACGTGGGCGCCGGTGGCGCCGAGGCTGACGGCCGCCGCAAAGCCCGCAGCCCCACGGGCTGTGGGGCCACGCGAGCGGCTGCCAAAGAGCTTTCCAACGAGGCACAGCTTTCCCTCCTGACTCTTCGGGCGTTGGAGCTGTGGCCAGAACCGCTGCCCTACCCGAAAATGCTTCGCAGGCTGGCGCAGCCGCGCCATGTGGGCGCCGGTGGCGCTGAGGCTGACGGCCGCCACAAAGCCCGCAGCCCCACGGGCTGTGGGGCCACGGTAGCAGCTGCCAAAGAGCTTTCCAACGAGGCACGGCTTTCCCTCCTGGCTCTTCGGGCGTGGGAGCTGTGGCCAGAGACGCGGCCGTACCGGAAAATGCTTCGCAGGCTGGCGCAGCCGCGCCATGTGGGCGCCGGTGGCGCTGAGGCTGACGGCTGCCGCAAAGCCCGCAGCCCCAAGGGCTGTGGGGCCACGCGAGCAGCTGCCAAAGAGCTTTCCAACGAGGCACGGCTTTCTCTCCTGGCTCTTTGGGCGTGGGAGCTGTGGCCAGAGCCGCGGCCCTACCGGAAAATGCTTCGCGGGCTGGCGCGGCAGCGCCAGGTGGGCGCCGGTGGCGCCGAGGCTGACGGCCGCCGCAAAGCCCGCAGCCCCACGGGCTGTGGGGCCACGCGAGCGGCTGCCAAAGAGCTTTCCAACGAGGCACGGCTTTCCCTCATGGCTCTTCGGGCGCGGGAGCTGTGGCCAGAGCCGCGGCCCTACCGGAAAATGCTTCGCAGGCTGGCGCGGCCGCGCCAGGTGGGCTCCGGTGGCGCCGAGGCTGACGGCCGCCACAAAGCCCGCAGCCCCACGGGCTGTGGGGCCACGGTAGCAGCTGCCAAAGAGCTTTCCAACGAGGCACGGCTTTCCCTCCTGGCTCTTCGGGCGTGGGAGCTGTGGCCAGAGATGCGGAACTACCGGAAAATGCTTCACAGGCTGGCGCGGCGGCGCCAGGTGGGAGCCAGTGGCGCCGAGGCTGACGTCCGCTGCAAAGCCCGCAGCCCCACGGGCTGTGGGGCCACGCGAGCGGTTGCCAAAGAGCTTTCCAACGAGGCACGGCTTTCTCTCCTGGCTCTTCGGGCGTGGGAGCTGTGGCCAGAGCCGCGGCCCTACTGGAAAATGCTTCGCAGGATGGCGCGGCCGCGCCAGGTGGGCGCCGGTGGCGCCGAGGCTGACGGCCGCCGCAAAGCCCGCAGCCCCACAGGCTGTGGGGCCACGCGAGCAGCTGCCAAAGAGCTTTCCAACGAGGCACGGCTTTCTCTCCTGGCTCTTCGGGCGTGGGAGCTGTGGCCAGAGCCGCGGCCCTACCGGAAAATGCTTCGCAGGCTGGCGCGGCGGCGCCAGGTGGGCGCCGGTGGCGCCGAGGCTGATGGCCGCCGCAAAGCCCGCAGCCCCACGGGCTGTGGGGCCACGCGAGCGGCTGCCAAAGAGCTTTCCAACGAGGCACGGCTTTCCCTCATGGCTCATCGGGCGCGGGAGCTGTGGCCAGAGCCGCGGCCCTACCGGAAAATGCTTCGCAGGCTGGCGCGGCCGCGCCAGGCGGGCGCCGGTGGCGCCGAGGCTGAAGGCCGCCGCAAAGCCCGCAGCCCCACGGGCTGTGGGGCCACGGTAGCAGCTGCCAAAGAGCTTTCCAACGAGGCACGGCTTTCCCTCCTGGCTCTTCGGGCGTGGGAGCTGTGGCCAGAGCCGCGGCCCTACCGGAAAATGCTTCGCAGGCTGGTGCAGCCGCGCCATGTGGTGGCCGGTGGCGCTGAGGCTGACGGCCGCCGCAAAGCCCGCAGCCCCACGGGCTGTGGGGCCACGCGAGCAGCTGCCAAAGAGCTTTCCAACGAGGCACGGCTTTCTCTCCTGGCTCTTCGGGCGTGGGAGCTGTGGCCAGAGCCGCGGCCCTACCGGAAGATGCTTCGCAGGCTGGCGCGGCCGCGCCAGGTGGGCTCCGGTGGCGCCGAGGCTGAAAGCCGCCGCAAAGCCTGCAGCCCCACGGGTTATGGGGCCACGCAAGCAGCTTCCAAAGAGCTTTCCAACGAGGCACGGCTTTCCCTCCTGGCTCTTCGGGCGTGGGAGCTGTGGCCAGAGCCGCGGCCCTACCAGAAAATGCGTCGCGGGCTGGCGCGGCGGCGCCAGGTGGGCACCGGTGGCGCCGAGGCTGACGGCCGCCGCAAAGCCCGCAGCCCCACGGGCTGTGGGGCCACGGTAGCAGCTGCCAAAGAGCTTTCCAACGAGGCACGGCTTTCTCTCCTGGCTCTTTGGGCGTGGGAGCTGTCGCCAGAGTCGCGGCCCTACCGGAAAATGCTTCGCAGGCTGGCGCGGCCGCGCCAGGTGGGCTTTGGTGGCGCCGAGGCTGAAGGCCGCCACAAAGCCCGCAGCCCCACGGGCTGTGGGGCCACGCGAGCGGCTGCCAAAGAGCTTTCCAACGAGGCACGGCTTTCTCTCCTGGCTCTTCGGGCGTGGGAGCTGTGGCCAGAGCCGCGGCCCTACCGGAAAATGCTTCGCGGGCTGGCGCGGAGGCGCCACGTGGGCGCCGGTGGCGCCGAGGCTGATGGCCGCCGCAAAGCCCACAGCCCCACGGGCTGTGGGGCCACGCGAGCGGCTGCCAAAGAGCTTTCCAACGAGGCACGGCTTTCCCTCCTGGCTCTTCGGGCGTGAGAGCTGTGGCCAGAGCCGCGGCCCTACCGGAAAATGCTTCGCAGGCTGGTGCGGCGGCGTCACGTGGGCGCCGGTGGCGCCGAGGCTGACGGCCGCCGCAAAGCCCGCAGCCCCACGGGCTGTGGGGCCACGCGAGCAGCTGCCAAAGAGCTTTCCAACGAGGCACGGCTTTCCGTTCTGGCTCTTCGGGCGTGGGAGTTGTGGCCAGAGCCGCGGCCCTACCAGAAAATGCTTCGCAGGCTGGCGCGGCCGCACCAGGTGGGCGCCGGCGGCGCCGAGGCTGAAGGCCGCCGCAAAGCCCGCAGCCCCACGGGCTGTGGGGCCACGCGAGCGGCTGCCAAAGAGCTTTCCAACGAGGCACGGCTTTCCCTCCTGGCTCTTCGGGCGTGGGAGCTGTGGCCAGAGCCGCGGCCCTACCGGAAAATGCTTCGCAGGCTGGCATGGCGGCGCCAGGTGGGCGCCGGTGGCGCCGAGGCTGACGGCCGCCGCAAAGCCCGCAGCCCCACGGGCTGTGGGGCCACGCGAGCGGCTGCCAAAGAGCTTTCCAACGAGGGACGGCTTTCCGTTCTGGCTCTTCGGGCGTGGGAGTTGTGGCCAGAGCCGCGGCCCTACCAGAAAATGCTTCGCAGAGTGGCGCGGCCGCACCAGGTGGGCGCCGGCGGCGCCAAGGCTGAAGGCCGCCGCAAAGCCCGCAGCCCCACGGGCTGTGGGGCCACGCGAGCGGCTGCCAAAGAGCTTTCCAACGAGGCACGGCTTTCCCTCCTGGCTCTTCGGGCGTGGGAGCTGTGGACAGAGCCGCGGCCCTACCGGAAAATGCTTCGCAGGCTGGCACGGCGGCGCCAGGTGGGCGCCGGTGGCGCCGAGGCTGACGGCCGCCGCAAAGCCCGCAGCCCCACGGGCTGTGGGGCCGCGCGAGCGGCTGCCAAAGAGCTTTCCAACGAGGCACGGCTTTCTCTCCTGGCTCTTCGGGCGTGGGAGCTGTGGCCAGAGACGCGGCCCTACCGGAAGATGCTTCGCAGGCTGGCGCGGCCGCGCCAGGTGGGCTCCGGTGGCGCCGAGGCTGAAAGCCGCCGCAAAGCCTGCAGCCCCACGGGTTGTGGGGCCACGGTAGCAGCTGCCAAAGAGCTTTCCAACGAGGCACGGCTTTCCCTCCTGGCTCTTCGGGCGTGGGAGCTGTGGCCAGAGCCGCGGCCCTACCGGAAAATGCTTCCCGGGCTGGCGCGGCGGCACCAGGTGGGCGCCGGTGGCGCCGAGGCTGACGGCCGCCGCAAAGCCCGCAGCCCCACGGGCTGTGGGGCCACGCGAGCGGCTGCCAAAGAGCTTTCCAACGAGGCACGGCTTTCTCTCCTGGCTCTTTGGGAGTGGGAGCTGTTGCCAGAGTCGCGGCCCTACCGGAAAATGCTTCGCAGGCTGGCGCGGCCGCGCCAGGTGGGCTCCGGTGGCGCCGAGGCTGAAGGCCGCCACAAAGCCCGCAGCCCCACGGGCTTGGGGTCACGCGAGCAGCTGCCAAAGAGCTTTCCAACGAGGCACAGCTTTCCCTCCTGACTCTTCGGGCGTTGGAGCTGTGGCCAGAACCGCTGCCCTACCGGAAAATGCTTCGCATGCTGGCGCAGCCGCGCCATGTGGGCGCCGGTGGCGCTGAGGCTGACGGCCGCCGCAAAGCCCGCAGCCCCACGGGCTGTGGGGCCATGCGAGCAGCTGCCAAAGAGCTTTCCAACGAGGCACGGCTTTCCCTCCTGGCTCTTCGGGCGTGGGAGCTGTGGCCAGAGCCGCAGCCCTACCGGAAAATGCTTCGCGTTCTGGCGCGGCCGCGCCAGGTGGGCACCGGTGGCGCCGAGGCTGACGGCCGCCGCAAAGCCCGCAGCCCCACGGGCTGTGGGGCCACGCGAGCGGCTGCCAAAGAGCTTTCCAACGAGGCACGGCTTTCCCTCCTGGCTCTTCGGGCGTGGGAGCTGTGGCCAGAGACGCGGACCTACCGGAAAATGCTTCGCGGGCTGGCGCGGAGGCGCCACGTGGGCGCCGGTGGCGCCGAGGCTGACGGCCGCCGCAAAGTCTGCAGCCCCACGGGCTGTGGGGCCACGCGAGCGGCTGCCAAAGAGCTTTCCAACGAGGCACGGCTTTCCCTCCTGGCTCTTCGGGCGTGGATGCTGTGGCCAGAGCCGCGGCCCTACCGGAAAATGCTTCGCAGGCTGGTGCGGCGGCGCCACGTGGGCGCCGGTGGCGCCAAAGCTGACGGCCGCCGCAAAGCCCGCAGCCCCACGGGCTGTGGGGCCACGCGAGCGGCTGCCAAAGAGCTTTCCAACGAGGCACGGCTTTCCCTCCTGGCTCTTCGGGCGTGGGAGCTGTGGCCAGAACCGCTGCCCTACCGGAAAATGCTTCGCAGGCTGGCGCAGCCGCGCCATGTGGGCGCCGGTGGCGCTGAGGCTGACGGCCGCCGCAAAGCCCGCAGCCCCACGGGCTGTGGGGCCACGCGAGCGGCTGCCAAAGAGCTTTCCAACGAGGCACGGCTTTCCCTCCTGGCTCTTCGGGCGTGGGAGCTGTGGCCAGAGCCGCAGCCCTACCGGAAAATGCTTCGCGTTCTGGCGCGGCCGCGCCAGGTGGGCACCGGTGGCGCCGAGGCTGACGGCCGCCGCAAAGCCCGCAGCCCCACGGGCTGTGGGGCCACGCGAGCGGCTGCCAAAGAGCTTTCCAACGAGGCACGGCTTTCCCTCCTGGCTCTTCGGGCGTGGGAGCTGTGGCCAGAGCCGCGGCCCTACCGGAAAATGCTTCGCGGGCTGGCGCGGAGGCGCCACGTGGGCGCCGGTGGCGCCGAGGCTGACGGCCGCCGCAAAGCCCGTAGCCCCACGGGCTGTGGGGCCACGCGAGCGGCTGCCAAAGAGCTTTCCAACGAGGCACGGCTTTCCCTCCTGGCTCTTCGGGCGTGGATGCTGTGGCCAGAGCCGCGGCCCTACCGGAAAATGCTTCGCAGGTTGGTGCGGCGGCGCCACGTGGGCGCCGGTGGCGCCAAAGCTGACGGCCGCCGCAAAGCCCGCAGCCCCACGGGCTGTGGGGCCACGCGAGCGGCTGCCAAAGAGCTTTCCAACGAGGCACGGCTTTCCCTCCTGGCTCTTCGGGCGTGGGAGCTGTGGCCAGAGCCGCGGCCCTACCGGAAAATGCTTCGCAGGCTGGCGCGGCCGCGCCAGTTGGGCGCCGGTGGCACCGAGGCTGACGGCCGCCGCAAAGCCCGCAGCCCCACGGGCTGTGGGGCCACGCGAGCAGCTGCCAAAGAGCTTTCCAACGAGGCACGGCTTTCCCTCCTTGGTCTTCGGGCGCGGGAGCTGTGGCCAGAGCCGTGGCCCTACCGGAAAATGCTTCGCAGGCTGGCGCGGCCGCGCCAGGTGGGCGCCGGTGGCACCGAGGCTGACGGCCGCCGCAAAGCCCGCAGCCCCACGGGCTGTGGGGCCACGCGAGCGGCTGCCAAAGAGCTTTCCAACGAGGCACGGCTTTCCGTTCTTGCTCTTTGGGCGCGGCAGCTGTGGCCAGAGCCGTGGCCCTACCGGAAAATGCTTCGCAGGCTGGCGCGGCCGCGCCAGGTGGGCGCCGGTGGCGCCGAGGCTGACGGCCGCCGCAAAGCCCGCAGCCCCACGGTCTGTGGGGCCACGCGAGCGGCTGCCAAAGAGCTTTCCAACGAGGCACGGCTTTCTCTCCTGGCTCTTTGCGCGTGGGAGCTGTCGCCAGAGTCGCGGCCCTACCGGAAAATGCTTCGCAGGCTGGCGCGGCCGCGCCAGGTGGGCTCCGGTGGCGCCGAGGCTGAAGGCCGCCACAAGGCCCACAGCCCCACGGGCTGTGGGGCCACGCGAGCAGCTGCCAAAGAGCTTTCCAACGAGGCACAGCTTTCCCTCCTGACTCTTCAGGCGTTGGAGCTGTGGCCAGAACCGCTGCCCTACCGGAAAATGCTTCGCAGGCTGGCGCAGCCGCGCCATGTGGGCGCCGGTGGCGCTGAGGCTGACGGCCGCCACAAAGCCCGCAGCCCCACGGGCTGTGGGGCCACGCGAGCAGCTGCCAAAGAGCTTTCCAACGAGGCACGGCTTTCTCTCCTGGCTCTTCGGGCGTGGGAGCTGTGGCCAGAGCCGCGGCCCTACCAGAAAATGCTTCGCGGGCTGGCGCGGCGGCGCCATGTGGGCGCCGGTGGCGCCGAGGCTGACGGCCGCCGCAAAGCCCGCAGCCCCACGGGCTGTGGGGCCACGCGAGCGGTTGCCAAAGAGGTTTCCAACGAGGCACGGCTTTCCCTCCTGACTCTTCGGGCGTGGGAGCTGTGGCCAGAGCCGCGGCCCTACTGGAAAATGCTTCGCAGGCTGGCGCGGCGGCGCCAGGTGGGCGCCGGTGGCGCCGAGGCTGACGGCCGCCGCAAAGCCCGCAGCCCCACGGGCTGTGGGGCCACGCGAGCGGCTGCCAAAGAGCTTTCCAACGAGGCACGGCTTTCTCTCCTGCCTCTTTGGGCGTGGGAGCTGTCGCCAGAGTCGCGGCCCTACCGGAAAATGCTTCGCAGGCTGGCGCGGCCGCGCCAGGTGGGCTCCGGTGGCGCCGAGGCTGAAGGCCGCCGCAAAGCCCGCAGCCCCACGGGCTGTGGGGCCACGCGAGCAGCTGCCAAAGAGCTTTCCAACGAGGCACAGCTTTCCCTCCTGACTCTTCGGGCGTGGGAGCTGTGGCCAGAACCGCTGCCCTACCGGAAAATGCTTCGCGTTATGGCGCGGCCGCGCCAGGTGGGCACCGGTGGCGCCGAGGCTGACGGCCGCCGCAAAGCCCGCAGCCCCACTGGCTGTGGGGCCACGCGAGCGGCTGCCAAAGAGCTTTCCAACGAGGCACGGCTTTCCCTCCTGGCTCTTCGGGCGTGGGAGCTGTGGCCAGAGACGCGGACCTACCGGAAAATGCTTCGCGGGCTGGCGCGGAGGCGCCACGTGGGCGCCGGTGGCGCCGAGGCTGACGGCCGCCGCAAAGCCCGTAGCCCCACGGGCTGTGGGGCCACGCGAGCGGCTGCCAAAGAGCTTTCCAACGAGGCACGGCTTTCCCTCCTGGCTCTTCGGGCGTGGATGCTGTGGCCAGAGCCGCGGCCCTACCGGAAAATGCTTCGCAGGTTGGTGCGGCGGCGCCACGTGGGCGCCGGTGGCGCCAAAGCTGACGGCCGCCGCAAAGCCCGCAGCCCCACGGGCTGTGGGGCCATGCGAGCGGCTGCCAAAGAGCTTTCCAACGAGGCACAGCTTTCCCTCCTGACTCTTCGGGCGTGGGAGCTGTGGCCAGAGCCGCGGCCCTACCGGAAAATGCTTCGCAGGCTGGTGCAGCCACGCCATGTGGGCGCCGGTGGCGCTGAGGCTGACGGCCGCCGCAAAGCCCGCAGCCCCACGGGCTGTGGGGCCACGCGAGCAGCTGCCAAAGAGCTTTCCAACGAGGCACGGCTTTCTCTCCTGGCTCTTCGGGCGTGGGAGCTGTGGCCAGAGCCGCGGCCCTACCGGAAAATGCTTCGCGGGCTGGCGCGGAGGCGCCACTTGGGCGCCGGTGGTGCCGAGGCTGACGGCCGCCGCAAAGCCCGCAGCCCCACGGGCTGTGGGGCCACGCGAGCGGCTGCCAAAGAGCTTTCCAAAGAGGCACGGCTTTCCCTCCTGGCTCTTCGGGCGTGGATGCTGTGAACAGAGCCGCGGCCCTACCTGAAAATGCTTCGCAGGCTGGTGCGGCGGCGCCACGTGGGCGCCGGTGGCGCCGAGGCTGACGGCCGCTGCAAAGCCCGCAGCCCCACGGGCTGTGGGGCCACGCGAGCAGCTGCCAAAGAGCTTTCCAACGAGGCACGGCTTTCCCTCCTGGCTCTTCGGGCGTGGGAGCTGTGGCCAGAGCCGCGGCCCTACCGGAAAATGCTTCGCAGGCTGGCGCGGCCGCGCCAGGTGGGCGCCGGTGGCACCGAGGCTGACGACCGCCGCAAAGCCCGCAGCCCCACGGGCTGTGGGGCCACGCGAGCGGCTGCCAAAGATCTTTCCAACGAGGCACGGCTTTCTCTCCTGGCTCTTTGGGCGTGGGAGCTGTCGCCAGAGTCGCGGCCCTACCGGAAAATGCTTCGCAGGCTGGCGCGGCCGCGCCAGGTGGGCTCCGGTAGCGCCGAGGCTGAAGGCCGCCACAAAGCCCGCAGCCCCACGGGCTGTGGGGCCACGCGAGCAGCTGCCAAAGAGCTTTCCAACGAGGCACGGCTTTCTCTCCTGGCTCTTCGGGCGTGGGAGCTGTGGCCAGAGCCGCGGCCCTACTGGAAAATGCTTCGCAGGCTGGCGCAGCCGCGCCAGGTGGGCGCCGGTGGCGCCGAGGCTGACGGCCGCCGCAAAGCCCGCAGCCCCACGGGCTGTGGGGCCACGCGAGCAGCGGCCAAAGAGCTTTCCAACGAGGCACGGCTTTCTCTCCTGGCTCTTCGGGCGTGGGAGCTGTGGCCAGAGCCGCGGCCCTACCGGAAAATGCTTCGCAGGATGGCGCGGCCGCGCCAGTTGGGCGCCGGTGGCACCGAGGCTGACGGCCGCCGCAAAGCCCGCAGCCCCACGGGCTGTGGGGCCACGCGAGCGGCTGCCAAAGAGCTTTCCAACGAGGCACGGCTTTCCGTTCTGGCTCTTCGGGCGTGGGAGTTGTGGCCAGAGCCGCGGCCCTACCAGAAAATGCTTCGCAGGCTGGCGCGGCCGCACCAGGTGGGCGCCGGCGGCGCCGAGGCTGAAGGCCGCCGCAAAGCCCGCAGCCCCACGGGCTGTGGGGCCACCCGAGCGGCTGCCAAAGAGCTTTCCAACGAGGCACGGCTTTCCCTCCTGGCTCTTCGGGCGTGGGGGCTGTGGCCAGAGCCACGGCCCTACCGGAAAATGCTTCGCAGGCTGGTGCAGCCACGCCATGTGGGCGCCGGTGGCGCTGAGGCTGACAGCCGCCGCAAAGCCCGCAGCCCCACGGGCTGTGGGGCCACGCGAGCAGCTGCCAAAGAGCTTTCCAACGAGGCACGGCTTTCTCTCCTGGCTCTTCGGGCGTGGGAGCTGTGGCCAGAGCCGCGGCCCTACCGGAAGATGCTTCGCAGGCTGGCGCGGCCGCGCCAGGTGGGCTCCGGTGGCGCCGAGGCTGACGGCCGCCGCAAAGCCCGCAGCCCCACGGGCTGTGGGGCCACGCGAGTGGCTGCCAAAGAGCTTTCCAACGAGGCACGGCTTTCCCTCCTGGCTCTTCGGGCGTGGGAGCTGTGGCCAGAGCCGCGGCCCTACCGGAAAATGCTTCGCAGGCTGGTGCGGCGGCGCCACGTGGGTGCCGGTGGCGCCGAGGCTGACGGCCGCCGCAAAGCCCGCAGCCCCACGGGCTCTGGGGCCACGCGAGCGGCTGCCAAAGAGCTTTCCAACGAGGCACGGCTTTCTCTCCTGGCTCTTCGGGCGTGGGAGCTGTGGCCAGAGCCGCGGCCCTACCGGAAAATGCTTCGCGGGCTGGCGCGGAGGCGCCACGTGGGCGCCGGTTGCGCCGAGGCTGACGGCCGCCGCAAAGCCCGTAGCCCCACGGGCTGTGGGGCCACGCGAGCGGCTGCCAAAGAGCTTTCCAACGAGGCACGGCTTTCCCTCCTGGCTCTTCGGGCCTGGGAGCTGTGGCCAGAGCCGCGGCCCTACCGGAAAATGCTTCGCAGGCTGGTGCGGCGGCGCCACGTGGGCGCCGGTGGCGCCAAAGCTGACGGCCGCCGCAAAGCCCGCAGCCCCACGGGCTGTGGGGCCACGCGAGCGGCTGCCAAAGAGCTTTCCAACGAGGCACGGCTTTCCCTCCTGGCTCTTCGGGCGTGGGAGCTGTGGCCAGAGCCGCGGCCCTACCGGAAAATGCTTCGCAGGCTGGCGCGGCCGCGCCAGTTGGGCGCCGGTGGCACCGAGGCTGACGGCCGCCGCAAAGCCCGCAGCCCCACGGGCTGTGGGGCCACGCGAGCGGCTGCCAAAGAGCTTTCCAACGAGGCACGGCTTTCCGTTCTGGCTCTTCGGGCGTGGGAGTTGTGGCCAGAGCCGCGGCCCTACCAGAAAATGCTTCGCAGGCTGGCGCGGCCGCACCAGGTGGGCGCCGGCGGCGCCGAGGCTGAAGGCCGCCGCAAAGCCCGCAGCCCCACGGGCTGTGGGGCCACGCGAGCGGCTGCCAAAGAGCTTTCCAACGAGGCACGGCTTTCCCTCCTGGCTCTTCGGGCGTGGGGGCTGTGGCCAGAGCCGCGGCCCTACCGGAAAATGCTTCGCAGGCTGGTGCAGCCACGCCTGTGGGCGCCGGTGGCGCTGAGGCTGACGGCCGCCGCAAAGCCCGCAGCCCCACGGGCTGTGGGGCCACGCGAGCAGCTGCCAAAGAGCTTTCCAACGAGGCACGGCTTTCTCTCCTGGCTCTTCGGGCGTGGGAGCTGTGGCCAGAGCCGCGGCCCTACCGGAAGATGCTTCGCAGGCTGGCGCTGCCGCGCCAGGTGGGCTCCGGTGGCGCCGAGGCTGACGGCCGCCGCAAAGCCCGCAGCCCCACGGGCTGTGGGGCCACGCGAGCGGCTGCCAAAGAGCTTTCCAACGAGGCACGGCTTTCCCTCCTGGCTCTTCGGGCGTGGATGCTGTGAACAGAGCCGCGGCCCTACCTGAAATAGCTTCGCAGGCTGGTGCGGCGGCGCCACGTGGGCGCCGGTGGCGCCGAGGCTGACGGCCGCCGCAAAGCCCGCAGCCCCACGGGCTGTGGGGCCACGCGAGCGGCTGCCAAAGAGCTTTCCAACGAGGCACGGCTTTCCCTCCTGGCTCTTCGGGCGTGGGAGCTGTGGCCAGAGCCGCGGCCCTACCGGAAAATGCTTCGCAGGCTGGCGCGGCCGCGCCAGGTGGGCGCCGGTGGCGCCGAGGCTGACGGCCGCCGCAAAGCCCGCAGCCCCACGGGCTGTGGGGCCACGCGAGCGGCTGCCAAAGAGCTTTCCAACGAGGCACGGCTTTCTCTCCTGGCTCTTTGGGCGTGGGAGCTGTCGCCAGAGTCGCGGCCCTACCGGAAAATGCTTCACAGGCTGGCGCGGCCGCGCCAGGTGGGCTCCGGTGGCGCCGAGGCTGAAGGCCGCCGCAAAGCCCGCAGCCCCACGGGCTGTGGGGCCACGCGAGCAGCTGCCAAAGAGCTTTCCAACGAGGCACAGCTTTCCCTCCTGACTCTTCGGGCGTTGGAGCTGTGGCCAGAACCGCTGCCCTACCGGAAAATGCTTCGCAGGCTGGCGCAGCCGTGCCATGTGGGCGCCGGTGGCGCTGAGGCTGACGGCCGCCGCAAAGCCCACAGCCCCACGGGCTGTGGGGCCACGCGAGCAGCTGCCAAAGAGCTTTCCAACGAGGCACGGCTTTCCGTTCTGGCTCTTCGGGCGTGGGAGCTGTGGCCAGAGCCGCGGCCCTACCGGAAAATGCTTCGTGGGCTGGCGCGGAGTCGCCAGGTGGGCGCTGCTGGCGCCGAGGCTGACGGCCACCGCAAAGCCCGCAGCCCCACGGGCTGTCGGGCCACGCGAGCGGCTGCCAAAGAGCTTTCCAACGAGGCACGGCTTTCCCTCCTGGCTCTTCGGGCGTGGGAGCTGTGGCCAGAGCCGCGGCCCTACCCGAAAATGCTTTGCAGGCTGGCGCGGCAGCGCCAGGTGGGCGCCGGGGGCGCCGAGGCTGACGGCCGCCGCAAAGCCCGCAGCCCCACGGGCTGTGGGGCCACGCGAGCGGCTGCCAAAGAGCTTTCCAACGAGGCACGGTTTTCCCTCCTGGCTGTTCGGGCGTGGGAGCTGTGGCCAGAGCCGCGGCCCTACCGGAAAATGCTTCGCAGGCTGGCACAGCGGCGCCAGGTGGGCGCCGGTGGCGCCGAGGCTGACGGCCGCCGCAAAGCCCGCAGCCCCACGGGCTGTGGGGCCATGCGAGCGGCTGCCAAAGAGCTTTCCAACGAGGCACGGCTTTCCCTCCTGGCTCTTCGGGCGTGGGAGCTGTGGCCAGAGCCGCGGCCCTACCGGAAAATGCTTCGCAGGCTGGCGCGGCGGCGCCACGTGGGCGCCTATGGCGCCGAGGCTGACGGCCGCCGCAAAGCCCGTAGCCCAACGGGCTGTGGGGCCACGCGAGCGGCTGCCAAAGAGCTTTCCAACGAGGCACGGCTTTCCCTCCTGGCTCTTCGGGCGTGGATGCTGTGGCCAGAGCCGCGGCCCTACCGGAAAATGCTTCGCAGGCTGGTGCGGCGGCGCCACGTGGGCGCCGGTGGCGCCAAAGCTGACGGCCGCCGCAAAGCCCGCAGCCCCACGGGCTGTGGGGCCACGCGAGCGGCTGCCAAAGAGCTTTCCAACGAGGCACGGCTTTCCCTCCTGGCTCTTCGGGCGTGGGAGCTGTGGCCAGAGCCGCGGCCCTACCGGAAAATGCTTCGCAGGCTGGCGCGGCCGCGCCAGTTGGGCGCCGGTGGCACCGAGGCTGACGGCCGCCGCAAAGCCCGCAGCCCCACGGGCTGTGGGGCCACGCGAGCGGCTGCCAAAGAGCTTTCCAACGAGGCACGGCTATCCGTTCTGGCTCTTCGGGCGTGGGAGTTGTGGCCAGAGCCGCGGCCCTACCAGAAAATGTTCGCAGGCTGGCGCGGCCGCACCAGGTGGGCGCCGGCGGCGCCGAGGCTGAAGGCCGCCGCAAAGCCCGCAGCCCCACGGGCTGTGGGGCCACCCGAGCGGCTGCCAAAGAGCTTTCCAACGAGGCACGGCTTTCCCTCCTGGCTCTTCGGGCGTGGGAGCTGTGGCCAGAGCCGCGGCCCTACCGGAAAATGCTTCGCAGGCTGGTGCAGCCACGCCATGTGGGCGCCGGTGGCGCTGAGGCTAACGGCCGCCGCAAAGCCCGCAGCCCCACGGGCTGTGGGGCCACGCGAGCGGCTGCCAAAGAGCTTTCCAACGAGGCACGGCTTTCTCTCCTGGCTCTTCGGGCGTGGGAGCTGTGGCCAGAGCCGCGGCCCTACCGGAAGATGCTTCGCAGGCTGGCGCGGCCGCGCCAGGTGGGCTCCGGTGGCGCCGAGGCTGACGGCCGCCGCAAAGCCCGCAGCCCCACGGGCTGTGGGGCCACGCGAGCGGCTGCCAAAGAGCTTTCCAACGAGGCACGGCTTTCCCTCCTGGCTCTTCGGGCGTGGGAGCTGTGGCCAGAGCCGCGGCCCTACCAGAAAATGCTTCGCGGGCTGGCGCGGCGGCGCCAGGTGGGCGCCGGTGGCGCCGAGGCTGACGGCCGCCGCAAAGCCCGCAGCCCCACGGGCTGTGGGGCCACGCGAGCAGCTGCCAAAGAGCTTTCCAACGAGGCACGGCTTTCTCTCCTGGCTCTTCGGGCGTGGGAGCTGTGGCCAGAGCCGCGGCCCTACCGGAAAATGCTTCGCGGGCTGGCGCGGAGGCGCCACGTGGGCGCCGGTGGTGCCGAGGCTGACGGCCGCCGCAAAGCCCGCAGCCCCACGGGCTGTGGGGCCACGCGAGCGGCTGCCAAAGAGCTTTCCAAAGAGGCACGGCTTTCCCTCCTGGCTCTTCGGGCGTGGGGGCTGTGGCCTGAGCCGCGGCCCTACCAGAAAATGCTTCGCGGGCTGGCGCGGCGCCGCCAGGTGGGCGCCGGTGGCGCCGAGGCTGACGGCCGCCGCAAAGCCCGCAGCCCCACGGGCTGTGGGGCCACGCGAGCGGCTGCCAAAGAGCTTTCCAACGAGGCACGGCTTTCCCTCCTGGCTCTTTGGGCGTGGGAGCTGTCGCCAGAGTCGCGGCCCTACCGGAAAATGCTTCGCAGGCTGGCGCGGCCACGCCAGGTGGGCTCCGGTGGCGCCGAGGCTGAAGGCCGCCACAAAGCCCGCAGCCCCACGGGCTGTGGGGCCACGCGAGCAGCTGCCAAAGAGCTTTCCAACGAGGCACAGCTTTCCCTCCTGACTCTTCGGGCGTGGGAGCTGTGGCCAGAACCGCTGCTCTACCGGAAAATGCTTCGCAGGCTGGCGCAGCCGCGCCATGTGGGCGCCGGTGGCGCTGAGGCTGACGGCCGCCGCAAAGCCCGTAGCCCCACGGGCTGTGGGGCCACGCGAGCAGCTGCCAAAGAGCTTTCCAACGAGGCACGGCTTTCTCTCCTGGCTCTTCGGGCGTGGGAGCTGTGGCCAGAGCCGCGGCCCTACCGGAAAATGCTTCGCGGGCTGGCGCGGCGGCGCCAGGTGGGCGCCGGTGGCGCCGAGGCTGACGGCCGCCGCAAAGCCCGCAGCCCCACGGGCTGTGGGGCCACGCGAGAGGCTGCCAAAGAGCTTTCCAACGAGGCACGGCTTTCCCTCCTGGCTCTTCGGGCGCGGGAGCTGTGGCCAGAGCCGCGGCCCTACCAGAAAATGCTTCGCAGGCTGGTGCGGCGGCGCCACGTGGGCGCCGGTGGCGCCGAGGCTGACGGCCGCCGCAAAGCCCACAGCCCCACGGGCTGTGGGGCCACGGTAGCAGCTGCCAAAGATCTTTCCAACGAGGCACGGCTTTCCCTCCTGGCTCTTCGGGCGTGGGAGCTGTGGCCAGAGACGCGGAACTACCGGAAAATGCTTCGCAGGCTGGCGCGGCGGCGCCACGTGGGCGCCGGTGGCGCCGAGGCTGACGGCCGCCGCAAAGCCCGCAGCCCCACGGGCTGTGGGGCCACGCGAGCGGTTGCGAAAGAGCTTTCCAACGAGGCACGGCTTTCCCTCCTGGCTCTTCGGGCGTGGGAGCTGTGGCCAGAACTGCTGCCCTACCGGAAAATGCTTCGCAGGCTGGCGCAGCCGCGCCATGTGGGCGCCGGCGGCGCCGAGGCTGACGGCCGCCGCAAAGCCCGCAGCCCCACGGGCTGTGGGGCCACGCGAGCGGCTGCCAAAGAGCTTTCCAACGAGGCACGGCTTTCCCTCCTGGCTCTTCGGGCGTGGGAGCTGTGGCCAGAGCCGCGGCCCTACCAGAAAATGCTTCGCGGGCTGGCGCGGCGGCGCCAGGTGGGCGCCGGTGGCGCCGAGGCTGACGGCCGCCGCAAAGCCCGCAGCCCCACGGGCTCTGGGGCCACGCGAGCGGCTGCCAAAGAGCTTTCCAACGAGGCACGGCTTTCTCTCCTGGCTCTTTGGGCGT
Organism: Chroicocephalus ridibundus; assembly: GCF_963924245.1. Lineage (NCBI taxonomy): Eukaryota > Metazoa > Chordata > Aves > Charadriiformes > Laridae > Chroicocephalus > Chroicocephalus ridibundus. Next base: position 83,812 of record NW_026961305.1, read on the forward strand.
GGGAGCTGTCGCCAGAGTCGCGGCCCTACCGGAAAATGCTTCGCAGGCTGGCGCGGCCGCGCCAGGTGGGCTTTGGTGGCGCCGAGGCTGAGGGCCGCCACAAAGCCCGCAGCCCCACGGGCTGTGGGGCCACGCGAGCGGCTGCCAAAGAGCTTTCCAACGAGGCACGGCTTTCTCTCCTGGCTCTTCGGGCGTGGGAGCTGTGGCCAGAGCCGCGGCCCTACCGGAAAATGCTTCGCGGGCTGGCGCGGAGGCGCCACGTGGGCGCCGGTGGCTCCGAGGCTGATGGCCGCCGCAAAGCCCGCAGCCCCACGGGCTGTGGGGCCACGCGAGCGGCTGCCAAAGAGCTTTCCAACGAGGCACGGCTTTCCCTCCTGGCTCTTCGGGCGTGGGAGCTGTGGCCAGAGCCGCGGCCCTACCGGAAAATGCTTCGCAGGCTGGTGCGGCGGCGCCACGTGGGCGCCGGTGGCGCCGAGGCTGACGGCCGCCGCAAAGCCCGCAGCCCCACGGGCTGTGGGGCCACGCGAGCAGCTGCCAAAGAGCTTTCCAACGAGGCACGGCTTTCCCTCCTGGCTCTTCGGGCGTGGGAGCTGTGGCCAGAGCCGCGGCCCTACCGGAAAATGCTTCGCAGGCTGGCGCGGCCGCGCCAGGTGGGCGCCGGTGGCACCGAGGCTGACGGCCGCCGCAAAGCCCGCAGCCCCACGGGCTGTGGGGCCACGCGAGCGGCTGCCAAAGAGCTTTCCAACGAGGCACGGCTTTCCGTTCTGGCTCTTCGGGCGTGGGAGTTGTGGCCAGAGCCGCGGCCCTACCAGAAAATGCTTCGCAGGCTGGCGCGGCCGCGCCAGGTGGGCTCCGGTGGCGCCGAGGCTGAAAGCCGCCGCAAAGCCTGCAGCCCCACGGTTTGTGGGGCCACGCGAGCAGCTGCCAAAGAGCTTTCCAACGAGGCACGGCTTTCCCTCCTGGCTCTTCGGGCGTGGGAGCTGTGGCCAGAGCCGCGGCCCTACCAGAAAATGCTTCGCGGGCTGGCGCGGCGGCGCCACGTGGGCGCCGGTGGCTCCGAGGCTGATGGCCGCCGCAAAGCCCGCAGCCCTACGGGCTGTGGGGCCACGCGAGCGGCTGCCAAAGAGCTTTCCAACGAGGCACGGCTTTCCCTCCTGGCTCTTCGGGCGTGGGAGCTGTGGCCAGAGCCGCGGCCCTACCGGAAAATGCTTCGCAGGCTGGTGCGGCGGCGCCACGTGGGCGCCGGTGGCGCCGAGGCTGACGGCCGCCGCAAAGCCCGCAGCCCCACGAGCTGTGGGGCCACGCGAGCAGCTGCCAAAGAGCTTTCCAACGAGGCACGGCTTTCCCTCCTGGCTCTTCGGGCGTGGGAGCTGTGGCCAGAGCCGCGGCCCTACCGGAAAATGCTTCGCAGGCTGGCGCGGCCGCGCCAGGTGGGCGCCAGTGGCACAGAGGCTGACGGCCGCCGCAAAGCCCGCAGCCCCACGGGCTGTGGGGCCACGCGAGCGGCTGCCAAAGAGCTTTCCAACGAGGCACGGCTTTCCGTTCTGGCTCTTCGGGCGTGGGAGCTGTCGCCAGAGTCGCGGCCCTACCGGAAAATGCTTCGCAGGCTGGCGCGGCCACGCCAGGTGGGCTCCGATGGCGCCGAGGCTGAAGGCCGCCACAAAGCCCGCAGCCCCACGGGCTGTGGGGCCACGCGAGCAGCTGCCAAAGAGCTTTCCAACGAGGCACAGCTTTCCCTCCTGACTCTTCGGGCGTGGGATCTGTGGCCAGAACCGCTGCTCTACCGGAAAATGCTTCGCAGGCTGGCGCAGCCGCGCCATGTGGGCGCCGGTGGCGCTGAGGCTGACGGCCGCCGCAAAGCCCGCAGCCCCACGGGCTGTGGGGCCACGCGAGCAGCTGCCAAAGAGCTTTCCAACGAGGCACGGCTTTCTCTCCTGGCTCTTCGGGCGTGGGAGCTGTGGCCAGAGCCGCGGCCCTACCGGAAAATGCTTCGCGGGCTGGCGCGGCGGCGCCAGGTGGGCGCCGGTGGCGCTGAGGCTGACGGCCGCCGCAAAGCCCGCAGCCCCACGGGCTGTGGGGCCACGCGAGAGGCTGCCAAAGAGCTTTCCAACGAGGCACGGCTTTCCCTCCTGGCTCTTCGGGCGTGGGAGCTGTGGCCAGAGCCGCGGCCCTACCGGAAAATGCTTCGCAGGCTGGTGCGGCGGCGCCACGTGGGCGCCGGTGGCGCCGAGGCTGACGGCCGCCGCAAAGCCCGCAGCCCCACGAGCTGTGGGGCCACGCGAGCAGCTGCCAAAGAGCTTTCCAACGAGGCACGGCTTTCCCTCCTGGCTCTTCGGGCGTGGGAGCTGTGGCCAGAGCCGCGGCCCTACCGGAAAATGCTTCGCAGGCTGGCGCGGCCGCGCCAGGTGGGCGCCGGTGGCACAGAGGCTGACGGCCGCCGCAAAGCCCGCAGCCCCACGGGCTGTGGGGCCACGCGAGCGGCTGCCAAAGAGCTTTCCAACGAGGCACGGCTTTCCGTTCTGGCTCTTCGGGCGTGGGAGTTGTGGCCAGAGCCGCGGCCCTACCAGAAAATGCTTCGCAGGCTGGCGCGGCCGCGCCAGGTGGGCTCCGGTGGCGCCGAGGCTGAAAGCCGCCGCAAAGCCTGCAGCCCCACGGTTTGTGGGGCCACGGTAGCAGCTGCCAAAGAGCTTTCCAACGAGGCACGGCTTTCCCTCCTGGCTCTTCGGGCGTGGGAGCTGTGGCCAGAGCCGCGGCCCTACTGGAAAATGCTTCGCAGGCTGGCGCGGCGGCGCCACGTGGGCGCCGGTGGCGCCAAGTCTGACGGCCTCCGCAAAGCCCGCAGCCCCACGGGCTGTGGGGCCACGCGAGCGGCTGCCAAAGAGCTTTCCAACGAGGCACGGCTTTCTCTCCTGGCTCTTCGGGCGTGGGAGCTGTGGCCAGAGCCGCAGCCCTACCGGAAGATGCTTCGCAGGCTGGCGCGGCCGCGCCACGTGGGCTCCGGTGGCGCCGAGGCTGAAAGCCGCCGCAAAGCCTGCAGCCCCACGGTTTGTGGGGCCACGCGAGCAGCTGCCAAAGAGCTTTCCAACGAGGCACGGCTTTCCCTCCTGGCTCTTCGGGCGTGGGAGCTGTGGCCAGAGCCGCGGCCCTACCAGAAAATGCTTCGCGGGCTGGCGCGGCGGCGCCACGTGGGCGCCGGTGGCTCCGAGGCTGATGGCCGCCGCAAAGCCCGCAGCCCTACGGGCTGTGGGGCCACGCGAGCGGCTGCCAAAGAGCTTTCCAACGAGGCACGGCTTTCCCTCCTGGCTCTTCGGGCGTGGGAGCTGTGGCCAGAGCCGCGGCCCTACCGGAAAATGCTTCGCAGGCTGGTGCGGCGGCGCCACGTGGGCGCCGGTGGCGCCGAGGCTGACGGCCGCCGCAAAGCCCGCAGCCCCACGAGCTGTGGGGCCACGCGAGCAGCTGCCAAAGAGCTTTCCAACGAGGCACGGCTTTCCCTCCTGGCTCTTCGGGCGTGGGAGCTGTGGCCAGAGCCGCGGCCCTACCGGAAAATGCTTCGCAGGCTGGCGCGGCCGCGCCAGGTGGGCGCCGGTGGCACAGAGGCTGACGGCCGCCGCAAAGCCCGCAGCCCCACGGGCTGTGGGGCCACGCGAGCGGCTGCCAAAGAGCTTTCCAACGAGGCACGGCTTTCCGTTCTGGCTCTTCGGGCGTGGGAGCTGTCGCCAGAGTCGCGGCCCTACCGGAAAATGCTTCGCAGGCTGGCGCGGCCACGCCAGGTGGGCTCCGGTGGCGCCGAGGCTGAAGGCCGCCACAAAGCCCGCAGCCCCACGGGCTGTGGGGCCACGCGAGCAGCTGCCAAAGAGCTTTCCAACGAGGCACAGCTTTCCCTCCTGACTCTTCGGGCGTGGGAGCTGTGGCCAGAACCGCTGCTCTACCGGAAAATGCTTCGCAGGCTGGCGCAGCCGCGCCATGTGGGCGCCGGTGGCGCTGAGGCTGACGGCCGCCGCAAAGCCCGCAGCCCCACGGGCTGTGGGGCCACGCGAGCAGCTGCCAAAGAGCTTTCCAACGAGGCACGGCTTTCTCTCCTGGCTCTTCGGGCGTGGGAGCTGTGGCCAGAGCCGCGGCCCTACTGGAAAATGCTTCGCGGGCTGGCGCGGCGGCGCCAGGTGGGCGCCGGTGGCGCCGAGGCTGACGGCCGCCGCAAAGCCCGCAGCCCCACGGGCTGTGGGGCCACGCGAGAGGCTGCCAAAGAGCTTTCCAACGAGGCACGGCTTTCCCTCCTGGCTCTTCGGGCGTGGGAGCTGTGGCCAGAGCCGCGGCCCTACCGGAAAATGCTTCGCAGGCTGGTGCGGCGGCGCCACGTGGGCGCCGGTGGCGCCGAGGCTGACGGCCGCCGCAAAGCCCGCAGCCCCACGAGCTGTGGGGCCACGCGAGCAGCTGCCAAAGAGCTTTCCAACGAGGCACGGCTTTCCCTCCTGGCTCTTCGGGCGTGGGAGCTGTGGCCAGAGCCGCGGCCCTACCGGAAAATGCTTCGCAGGCTGGCGCTGCCGCGCCAGGTGGGCGCCGGTGGCACAGAGGCTGACGGCCGCCGCAAAGCCCGCAGCCCCACGGGCTGTGGGGCCACGCGAGCGGCTGCCAAAGAGCTTTCCAACGAGGCACGGCTTTCCGTTCTGGCTCTTCGGGCGTGGGAGTTGTGGCCAGAGCCGCGGCCCTACCAGAAAATGCTTCGCAGGCTGGCGCGGCCGCGCCAGGTGGGCTCCGGTGGCGCCGAGGCTGAAAGCCGCCGCAAAGCCTGCAGCCCCACGGTTTGTGGGGCCACGGTAGCAGCTGCCAAAGAGCTTTCCAACGAGGCACGGCTTTCCCTCCTGGCTCTTCGGGCGTGGGAGCTGTGGCCAGAGCCGCGGCCCTACCAGAAAATGCTTCGCGGGCTGGCGCGGCGGCGCCATGTGGGCGCCGGAGGCGCCGAGGCTGACGGCCGCCGCAAAGCCCGCAGCCCCACGGGCTGTGGGGCCACGCGAGCGGCTGCCAAAGAGCTTTCCAACGAGGCACGGCTTTCTCTCCTGGCTCTTTGGGCGTGGGAGCTGTCGCCAGAGTCGCGGCCCTACCGGAAAATGCTTCGCAGGCTGGCGCGGCCGCGCCAGGTGGGCTCCGGTGGCGCCGAGGCTGAAGGCCGCCACAAAGCCCGCAGCCCCACGGGCTGTGGGGCCACGCGAGCAGCTGCCAAAGAGCTTTCCAACGAGGCACAGCTTTCCCTCCTGACTCTTCGGGCGTTGGAGCTGTGGCCAGAACCGCTGCCCTACCGGAAAATGCTTTGCAGGCTGGCGCAGCCGCGCCATGTGGGCGCCGGTGGCGCTGAGGCTGACGGCCGCCGCAAAGCCCGCAGCCCCACGGGCTGTGGGGCCACGCGAGCAGCTGCCAAAGAGCTTTCCAACGAGGCACGGCTTTCTCTCGTGGCTCTTCGGGCGTGGGAGCTGTGGCCAGAGCCGCGGCCCTACCGGAAAATGCTTCGCAGGCTGGCGCGGCGGCGCCAGGTGGGCGCCGGTGGCTCCGAGGCTGACGGCCGCCGCAAAGTCCGCAGCCCCACGGGCTGTGGGGCCACGCGAGCGGCTGCCAAAGAGCTTTCCAACGAGGCACGGCTTTCCCTCATGGCTCTTCGGGCGTGGGAGCTGTGGCCAGAGCCGCGGCCCTACTGGAAAATGCTTCGCAGGCTGGCGCGGCGGCGCCACGTGGGCGCCGGTGGCGCCGAGGCTGACGGCCTCCGCAAAGCCCGCAGCCCCACGGGCTGTGGGGCCACGCGAGCGGCTGCCAAAGAGCTTTCCATCGAGGCACGGCTTTCTCTCCTGGCTCTTCGGGCGTGGGAGCTGTGGCCAGAGCCGCAGCCCTACCGGAAGATGCTTCGCAGGCTGGCGCGGCCGCGCCAGGTGGGCTCCGGTGGCGCCGAGGCTGAAAGCCGCCGCAAAGCCTGCAGCCCCACGGGTTGTGGGGCCACGCAAGCAGATTCCAAAGAGCTTTCCAACGATGCACGGCTTTCCCTCCTGGCTCTTCGGGCGTGGGAGCTGTGGCCAGAGCCGCGGCCCTACCAGAAAATGCGTCGCGGGCTGGCGCGGCGGCGCCAGGTGGGCACCGGTGGCGCCGAGGCTGACGGCCGCCGCAAAGCCCGCAGCCCCACGGGCTCTCGGGCCACGCGAGCGGCTGCCAAAGAGCTTTCCAACGAGGCACGGCTTTCTCTCCTGGCTCTTTGGGCGTGGGAGCTGTCGCCAGAGTCGCGGCCCTACCAGAAAATGCTTCGCAGGCTGGCGCGGCCGCGCCAGGTGGGCTTTGGTGGCGCCGAGGCTGAAGGCCGCCACAAAGCCCGCAGCCCCACGGGCTGTGGGGCCACGCGAGCGGCTGCCAAAGAGCTTTCCAACGAGGCACGGCTTTCTCTCCTGGCTCTTCGGGCGTGGGAGGTGTGGCCAGAGCCGCGGCCCTACCGGAAAATGCTTCGCGGGCTGGCGCGGAGGCGCCACGTGGGCGCCGGTGGCGCCGAGGCTGATGGCCGCCGCAAAGCCCACAGCCCCACGGGCTGTGGGGCCACGCGAGCGGCTGCCAAAGAGCTTTCCAACGAGGCACGGCTTTCCCTCCTGGCTCTTCGGGCGTGGGAGCTGTGGCCAGAGCCGCGGCCCTACCGGAAAATGCTTCGCAGGCTGGTGCGGCGGCGCCACGTGGGCGCCGGTGGCGCCGAGGCTGACGGCCGCCGCAAAGCCCGCAGCCCCACGGGCTGTGGGGCCACGCGAGCAGCTGCCAAAGAGCTTTCCAACGAGGCACGGCTTTCCGTTCTGGCTCTTCGGGCGTGGGAGTTGTGGCCAGAGCCGCGGCCCTACCAGAAAATGCTTCGCAGGCTGGCTTGGCCGCACCAGGTAGGCGCCGGCGGCGCCGAGGCTGAAGGCCGCCGCAAAGCCCGCAGCCCCACGGGCTGTGGGGCCACGCGAGCGGCTGCCAAAGAGGTTTCCAACGAGGCAAGGCTTTCCCTCCTGGCTCTTCGGGCGTGGGAGCTGTGGCCAGAGCCGCGGCCCTACCGGAAAATGCTTCGCAGGCTGGCACGGCGGCGCCAGGTGGGCGCCGGTGGCGCCGAGGCTGACGGCCGCCGCAAAGCCCGCAGCCACACGGCCTGTGGGGCCACGCGAGCGGCTGCCAATGAGCTTTCCAACGAGGCACGGCTTTCCCTCCTGGCTCTTCGGGCGTGGGAGGTGTGGCCAGAGCCGCGGCCCTACCGGAAAATGCTTCGCAGCCTGGCGCGGCCGTGCCAGGTGGGCGCCGGTGGCACCGAGGCTGACGGCCGCCGCAAAGCCCGCAGCCCCACGGGCTGTGGGGCCACGCGAGCGGCTGCCAAAGAGCTTTCCAACGAGGGACGGCTTTCCGTTCTGGCTCTTCGGGCGTGGGAGTTGTGGCCAGAGCCGCGGCCCTACCAGAAAATGCTTCGCAGACTGGCGCTACCGCACCAGGTGGGCGCCGGCGGCGCCAAGGCTGAAGGCCGCCGCAAAGCCCGCAGCCCCACGGGCTGTGGGGCCACGCGAGCGGCTGCCAAAGAGCTTTCCAACGAGGCACGGCTTTCCCTCCTGGCTCTTCGGGCGTGGGAGCTGTGGACAGAGCCGCGGCCCTACCGGAAAATGCTTCGCAGGCTGGCACGGCGGCGCCAGGTGGGCGCCGGTGGCGCCGAGGCTGACGGCCGCCGCAAAGCCCGCAGCCCCACGGGCTGTGGGGCCACGCGAGCGGCTGCCAAAGAGCTTTCCAACGAGGCACGGCTTTCTCTCCTGGCTCTTCGGGCGTGGGAGCTGTGGCCAGAGACGCGGCCCTACCGGAAGATGCTTCGCAGGCTGGCGCGGCCGCGCCAGGTGGGCTCCGGTGGCGCCGAGGCTGAAAGCCGCCGCAAAGCCTGAAGCCCCACGGGTTGTGGGGCCACGCGAGCGGCTGCCAAAGAGCTTTCCAACGAGGCACGGCTTTCCCTCCTGGCTCTTCGGGCGTGGGAGCTGTGGACAGAGCCGCGGCCCTACCGGAAAATGCTTCGCAGGCTGGCACGGCGGCGCCAGGTGGGCGCCGGTGGCGCCGAGGCTGACGGCCGCCGCAAAGCCCGCAGCCCCACGGGCTGTGGGGCCACGCGAGCGGCTGCCAAAGAGCTTTCCAACGAGGCACGGCTTTCTCTCCTGGCTCTTTGGGCGTGGGAGCTGTTGCCAGAGTCGCGGCCCTACCGGAAAATGCTTCGCAGGCTGGCGCGGCCGCGCCAGGTGGGCTCCGGTGGCGCCGAGACTGAAGGCCGCCACAAAGCCCGCAGCCCCACGGGCTTGGGGTCACGCGAGCAGCTGCCAAAGAGCTTTCCAACGAGGCACAGCTTTCCCTCCTGACTCTTCGGGCGTTGGAGCTGTGGCCAGAACCGCTGCCCTAACGGAAAATGCTTCGCATGCTGGCGCAGCCGCGCCATGTGGGCGCCGGTGGCGCTGAGGCTGACGGCCGCCGCAAAGCCCGCAGCCCCACGGGCTGTGGGGCCACGCGAGCAGCTGCCAAAGAGCTTTCCAACGAGGCACGGCTTTCCCTCCTGGCTCTTCGGGCGTGGGAGCTGTGGCCAGAGCCGCAGCCCTACCGGAAAATGCTTCGCGTTCTGGCGCGGCCGCGCCAGGTGGGCACCGGTGGCGCCGAGGCTGACGGCCGCCGCAAAGCCCGCAGCCCCACGGGCTGTGGGGCCACGCGAGCGGCTGCCAAAGAGTTTTCCAACGAGGCACGGCTTTCCCTCCTGGCTCTTCGGGCGTGGGAGCTGTGGCCAGAGCCGCGGCCCTACCGGAAAATGCTTCGCGGGCTGGCGCGGAGGCGCCACGTGGGCGCCGGTGGCGCCGAGGCTGACGGCCGCCGCAAAGCCCGTAGCCCCACGGGCTGTGGGGCCACGCGAGCGGCTGCCAAAGAGCTTTCCAACGAGGCACGGCTTTCCCTCCTGGCTCTTCGGGCGTGGATGCTGTGGCCAGAGCCGCGGCCCTACCGTAAAATGCTTCGCAGGCTGGTGCGGCGGCGCCACGTGGGCGCCGGTGGCGCCAAAGCTGACGGCCGCCGCAAAGCCCGCAGCCCCACGGGCTGTGGGGCCACGCGAGCGGCTGCCAAAGAGCTTTCCAACGAGGCACGGCTTTCCCTCCTGGCTCTTCGGGCGTGGGAGCTGTGGCCAGAACCGCTGCCCTACCGGAAAATGCTTCGCAGGCTGGCGCAGCCGCGCCATGTGGGCGCCGGTGGCGCTGAGGCTGACGGCCGCCGCAAAGCCCGCAGCCCCACGGGCTGTGGGGCCACGCGAGCAGCTGCCAAAGAGCTTTCCAACGAGGCACGGCTTTCCCTCCTGGCTCTTCGGGCGTGGGAGCTGTGGCCAGAGCCGCAGCCCTACCAGAAAATGCTTCGCGTTCTGGCGCGGCCGGGCCAGGTGGGCACCGGTGGCGCCGAGGCTGACGGCCGCCGCAAAGCCCGCAGCCCCACGGGCTGTGGGGCCACGCGAGCGGCTGCCAAAGAGCTTTCCAACGAGGCACGGCTTTCCCTCCTGGCTCTTCGGGCGTGGGAGCTGTGGCCAGAGACGCGGACCTACCGGAAAATGCTTCGCGGGCTGGCGCGGAGGCGCCACGTGGGCGCCGGTGGCGCCGAGGCTGACGGCCGCCGCAAAGCCCGTAGCCCCACGGGCTGTGGGGCCACGCGAGCAGCTGCCAAAGAGCTTTCCAACGAGGCACGGCTTTCCCTCCTGGCTCTTCAGGCATGGGAGCTGTGGCCAGAGCCGCGGCCCTACCGGAAAATGCTTCGCAGGCTGGTGCGGCGGCGCCAGGTGGGCGCCGGTGGCGCCAAAGCTGACGGCCGCCGCAAAGCCCGCAGCCCCACGGGCTGTGGGGCCACGCGAGCGGCTGCCAAAGAGCTTTCCAACGAGGCACGGCTTTCCCTCCTGGCTCTTCGGGTGTGGGAGCTGTGGCCAGAGCCGCGGCCCTACCGGAAAATGCTTCGCAGGCTGGCGCGGCCGCACCAGTTGGGCGCCGGTGGCACCGAGGCTGACGGCCGCCGCAAAGCCCGCAGCCCCACGGGCTGTGGGGCCATGCGAGCAGCTGCCAAAGAGCTTTCCAACGAGGCACTGCTTTCCCTCCTGGCTCTTCGGGCGCGGGAGCTGTGGCCAGAGCCGCGGCCCTACCGGAAAATGCTTCGCAGGCTGGCGCGGCCGCGCCAGGTGGGCGCCGGTGGCACCGAGGCTGACGGCCGCCGCAAAGCCCGCAGCCCCACGGGCTGTGGGGCCACGCGAGCGGCTGCCAAAGAGCTTTCCAACGAGGCACGGGTTTCCGTTCTTGCTCTTCGGGCGTGGGAGTTGTGGCCAGAGCCGCGGCCCTACCAGAAAATGCTTCGCGGGCTGGCGCGGCGGCGCCAGGTGGGCGCCGGTGGCGCCGAGGCTGACGGCCGCCGCAAAGCCCGCAGCCCCACGGGCTGTGGGGCCACGCGAGCGGCTGCCAAAGAGCTTTCCAACGAGGCACGGCTTTCTCTCCTGGCTCTTTGGGCGTGGGAGCTGTCGCCAGAGTCGCGGCCCTACCGGAAAACGCTTCGCAGGCTGGCGCGGCCGCGCCAGGTGGGCTCCGGTGGCGCCGAGGCTGAAGGCCGCCACAAAGCCCGCAGCCCCACGGGCTGTGGGGTCACGCGAGCAGCTGCCAAAGAGCTTTCCAACGAGGCACAGCTTTCCCTCCTGACTCTTCGGGCGTTGGAGCTGTGGCCAGAACAGCTGCCCTACCGGAAAATGCTTCGCAGGCTGGCGCAGCTGCGCCATGTGGGCGCCGGTGGCGCTGAGGCTGACGGCCGCCACAAAGCCCGCAGCCCCACGGGCTGTGGGGCCACGCGAGCAGCTGCCAAAGAGCTTTCCAACGAGGCACGGCTTTCCCTCCTGGCTCTTCGGGCGTGGGAGCTGTGGCCAGAACCGCTGCCCTACCGGAAAATGCTTCGCAGGCTGGCGCAGCCGCGCCATGTGGGTGCCGGTGGCGCTGAGGCTGACGGCCGCCGCAAAGCCCGCAGCCCCACGGGCTGTGGGGCCACGCGAGCAGCTGCCAAAGATCTTTCCAACGAGGCACGGCTTTCTCTCCTGGCTCTTCGGGCGTGGGAGCTGTGGCCAGAGCCGCGGCCCTACCGGAAAATGCTTCGCGGGCTGGCGCGGAGGCGCCAGCTGGGCGCTGCTGGCGCCGAGGCTGACGGCCACCGCAAAGCCCGCAGCCCCACGGGCTGTGGGGCCACGCGAGCGGCTGCCAAAGAGCTTTCCAACGAGGCACGGCTTTCACTCCTGGCTCTTCGGGCGTGGGAGCTGTGGCCAGAGCCGCGGCCCTACCAGAAAATGCTTTGCAGGCTGGCGCGGCAGCGCCAGGTGGGCGCCGGTGGCGCCGAGGCTGACGGCTGCCGCAAAGCCCGCAGCCCCACGGGCTGTGGGGCCACGCGAGCGGCTGCCAAAGAGCTTTCCAACGAGGCACGGTTTTCCCTCCTGGCTGTTCGGGCGTGGGAGCTGTGGCCAGAGCCGCGGCCCTACCGGAAAATGCTTCGCAGGCTGGCGCGGCCGCGCCAGGTGGGCGCCGGTGGCACCGAGGCTGACGGCCGCCGCAAAGCCCGCAGCCCCACGGGCTGTGGGGCCACGCGAGCGGCTGCCAAAGAGCTTTCCAACGAGGCACGGCTTTCCGTTCTGGCTCTTCGGGCGTGGGAGTTGTGGCCAGAGCCGCGGCCCTACCAGAAAATGCTTCGCAGGCTGGCGCGGCCGCGCCAGGTGGGCTCCGGTGGCGCCGAGGCTGAAAGCCGCCGCAAAGCCTGCAGCCCCACGGTTTGTGGGGCCACGGTAGCAGCTGCCAAAGAGTTTTTCCAACGAGGCACGGCTTTCCCTCCTGGCTCTTCGGGCGTGGGAGCTGTGGCCAGAGCCGCGGCCCTACTGGAAAATGCTTCGCAGGCTGGCGCGGCGGCGCCACGTGGGCGCCGGTGGCGCCGAGGCTGACGGCCTCCGCAAAGCCCGCAGCCCCACGGGCTGTGGGGCCACGCGAGCGGCTGCCAAAGAGCTTTCCAACGAGGCACGGCTTTCTCTCCTGGCTCGTCGGGCGTGGGAGCTGTGGCCAGAGCCGCAGCCCTACCGGAAGATGCTTCGCAGGCTGGCGCGGCCGCGCCAGGTGGGCTCCGGTGGCGCCGAGGCTGAAAGCCGCCGCAAAGCCTGCAGCCCCACGGTTTGTGGGGCCACGCGAGCAGCTGCCAAAGAGCTTTCCAACGAGGCACGGCTTTCCCTCCTGGCTCTTCGGGCGTGGGAGCTGTGGCCAGAGCCGCGGCCCTACCAGAAAATGCTTCGCGGGCTGGCGCGGCGGCGCCACGTGGGCGCCGGTGGCTCCGAGGCTGATGGCCGCCGCAAAGCCCGCAGCCCTACGGGCTGTGGGGCCACGCGAGCGGCTGCCAAAGAGCTTTCCAACGAGGCACGGCTTTCCCTCCTGGCTCTTCGGGCGTGGGAGCTGTGGCCAGAGCCGCGGCCCTACCGGAAAATGCTTCGCAGGCTGGTGCGGCGGCGCCACGTGGGCGCCGGTGGCGCCGAGGCTGACGGCCGCCGCAAAGCCCGCAGCCCCACGAGCTGTGGGGCCACGCGAGCAGCTGCCAAAGAGCTTTCCAACGAGGCACGGCTTTCCCTCCTGGCTCTTCGGGCGTGGGAGCTGTGGCCAGAGCCGCGGCCCTACCGGAAAATGCTTCGCAGGCTGGCGCGGCCGCGCCAGGTGGGCGCCGGTGGCACAGAGGCTGACGGCCGCCGCAAAGCCCGCAGCCCCACGGGCTGTGGGGCCACGCGAGCGGCTGCCAAAGAGCTTTCCAACGAGGCACGGCTTTCCGTTCTGGCTCTTCGGGCGTGGGAGCTGTCGCCAGAGTCGCGGCCCTACCGGAAAATGCTTCGCAGGCTGGCGCGGCCACGCCAGGTGGGCTCCGGTGGCGCCGAGGCTGAAGGCCGCCACAAAGCCCGCAGCCCCACGGGCTGTGGGGCCACGCGAGCAGCTGCCAAAGAGCTTTCCAACGAGGCACAGCTTTCCCTCCTGACTCTTCGGGCGTGGGAGCTGTGGCCAGAACCGCTGCTCTACCGGAAAATGCTTCGCAGGCTGGCGCAGCCGCGCCATGTGGGCGCCGGTGGCGCTGAGGCTGACGGCCGCCGCAAAGCCCGCAGCCCCACGGGCTGTGGGGCCACGCGAGCAGCTGCCAAAGAGCTTTCCAACGAGGCACGGCTTTCTCTCCTGGCTCTTCGGGCGTGGGAGCTGTGGCCAGAGCCGCGGCCCTACCGGAAAATGCTTCGCGGGCTGGCGCGGCGGCGCCAGGTGGGCGCCGGTGGCACCGAGGCTGACGGCCGCCGCAAAGCCCGCAGCCCCATGGGCTGTGGGGCCACGCGAGAGGCTGCCAAAGAGCTTTCCAACGAGGCACGGCTTTCCCTCCTGGCTCTTCGGGCGTGGGAGCTGTGGCCAGAGCCGCGGCCCTACCGGAAAATGCTTCGCAGGCTGGTGCGGCGGCGCCACGTGGGCGCCGGTGGCGCCGAGGCTGACGGCCGCCGCAAAGCCCGCAGCCCCACGAGCTGTGGGGCCACGCGAGCAGCTGCCAAAGAGCTTTCCAACGAGGCACGGCTTTCCCTCCTGGCTCTTCGGGCGTGGGAGCTGTGGCCAGAGCCGCGGCCCTACCGGAAAATGCTTCGCAGGCTGGCGCGGCCGCGCCAGGTGGGCGCCGGTGGCACAGAGGCTGACGGCCGCCGCAAAGCCCGCAGCCCCACGGGCTGTGGGGCCACGCGAGCGGCTGCCAAAGAGCTTTCCAACGAGGCACGGCTTTCCGTTCTGGCTCTTCGGGCGTGGGAGTTGTGGCCAGAGCCGCGGCCCTACCAGAAAATGCTTCGCAGGCTGGCGCGGCCGCGCCAGGTGGGCGCCGGTGGCGCCGAGGCTGAAAGCCGCCGCAAAGCCTGCAGCCCCACGGTTTGTGGGGCCACGGTAGCAGCTGCCAAAGAGCTTTCCAACGAGGCACGGCTTTCCCTCCTGGCTCTTCGGGCGTGGGAGCTGTGGCCAGAGCCGCGGCCCTACCAGAAAATGCTTCGCGGGCTGGCGCGGCGGCGCCATGTGGGCGCCGGTGGCGCCGAGGCTGACGGCCGCCGCAAAGCCCGCAGCCCCACGGGCTGTGGGGCCACGCGAGCGGCTGCCAAAGAGCTTTCCAACGAGGCACGGCTTTCTCTCCTGGCTCTTTGGGCGTGGGAGCTGTCGCCAGAGTCGCGGCCCTACCGGAAAATGCTTCGCAGGCTGGCGCGGCCGCGCCAGGTGGGCTCCGGTGGCGCCGAGGCTGAAGGCCGCCACAAAGCCCGCAGCCCCACGGGCTGTGGGGCCACGCGAGCAGCTGCCAAAGAGCTTTCCAACGAGGCACAGCTTTCCCTCCTGACTCTTCGGGCGTTGGAGCTGTGGCCAGAACCGCTGCCCTACCGGAAAATGCTTCGCAGGCTGGCGCAGCCGCGCCATGTGGGCGCCGGTGGCGCTGAGGCTGACGGCCGCCGCAAAGCCCGCAGCCCCACGGGCTGTGGGGCCACGCGAGCAGCTGCCAAAGAGCTTTCCAACGAGGCACGGCTTTCTCTCGTGGCTCTTCGGGCGTGGGAGCTGTGGCCAGAGCCGCGGCCCTACCGGAAAATGCTTCGCAGGCTGGCGCGGCGGCGCCAGGTGGGCGCCGGTGGCTCCGAGGCTGACGGCCGCCGCAAAGTCCGCAGCCCCACGGGCTGGGGGGCCACGCGAGGGGCTGCCAAAGAGCTTTCCAACGAGGCACGGCTTTCCCTCATGGCTCTTCGGGCGTGGGAGCTGTGGCCAGAGCCGCGGCCCTACTGGAAAATGCTTCGCAGGCTGGCGCGGCGGCGCCACGTGGGCGCCGGTGGCGCCGAGGCTGACGGCCTCCGCAAAGCCCGCAGCCCCACGGGCTGTGGGGCCACGCGAGCGGCTGCCAAAGAGCTTTCCAACGAGGCACGGCTTTCTCTCCTGGCTCTTCGGGCGTGGGAGCTGTGGCCAGAGCCGCAGCCCTACCGGAAGATGCTTCGCAGGCTGGCGCGGCCGCGCCAGGTGGGCTCCGGTGGCGCCGAGGCTGAAAGCCGCCGCAAAGCCTGCAGCCCCACGGGTTGTGGGGCCACGCAAGCAGATTCCAAAGAGCTTTCCAACGATGCACGGCTTTCCCTCCTGGCTCTTCGGGCGTGGGAGCTGTGGCCAGAGCCGCGGCCCTACCAGAAAATGCGTCGCGGGCTGGCGCGGCGGCGCCAGGTGGGCACCGGTGGCGCCGAGGCTGACGGCCGCCGCAAAGCCCGCAGCCCCACGGGCTCTCGGGCCACGCGAGCGGCTGCCAAAGAGCTTTCCAACGAGGCACGGCTTTCTCTCCTGGCTCTTCGGGCGTGGGAGCTGTGGCCAGAGCCGCGGCCCTACCGGAAAATGCTTCGCGGGCTGGCGCGGAGGCGCCACGTGGGCGCCGGTGGCGCCGAGGCTGATGGCCGCCGCAAAGCCCACAGCCCCACGGGCTGTGGGGCCACGCGAGCGGCTGCCAAAGAGCTTTCCAACGAGGCACGGCTTTCCCTCCTGGCTCTTCGGGCGTGGGAGCTGTGGCCAGAGCCGCGGCCCTACCGGAAAATGCTTCGCAGGCTGGTGCGGCGGCGCCACGTGGGCGCCGGTGGCGCCGAGGCTGACGGCCGCCGCAAAGCCCGCAGCCCCACGGGCTGTGGGGCCACGCGAGCGGCTGCCAAAGAGCTTTCCAACGAGGCACGGCTTTCCGTTCTGGCTCTTCGGGCGTGGGAGTTGTGGCCAGAGCCGCGGCCCTACCAGAAAATGCTTCGCAGGCTGGCGCGGCCGCACCAGGTAGGCGCCGGCGGCGCCGAGGCTGAAGGCCGCCGCAAAGCCCGCAGCCCCACGGGCTGTGGGGCCACGCGAGCGGCTGCCAAAGAGGTTTCCAACGAGGCACGGCTTTCCCTCCTGGCTCTTCGGGCGTGGGAGCTGTGGCCAGAGCCGCGGCCCTACCGGAAAATGCTTCGCAGGCTGGCACGGCGGCGCCAGGTGGGCGCCGGTGGCGCCGAGGCTGACGGCCGCCGCAAAGCCCGCAGCCACACGGCCTGTGGGGCCACGCGAGCGGCTGCCAATGAGCTTTCCAACGAGGCACGGCTTTCCCTCCTGGCTCTTCGGGCGTGGGAGCTGTGGCCAGAGCCGCGGCCCTACCGGAAAATGCTTCGCAGCCTGGCGCGGCCGTGCCAGGTGGGCGCCGGTGGCACCGAGGCTGACGGCCGCCGCAAAGCCCGCAGCCCCACGGGCTGTGGGGCCACGCGAGCGGCTGCCAAAGAGCTTTCCAACGAGGGACGGCTTTCCGTTCTGGCTCTTCGGGCGTGGGAGTTGTGGCCAGAGCCGCGGCCCTACCAGAAAATGCTTCGCAGACTGGCGCTACCGCACCAGGTGGGCGCCGGCGGCGCCAAGGCTGAAGGCCGCCGTAAAGCCCGCAGCCCCACGGGCTGTGGGGCCACGCGAGCGGCTGCCAAAGAGCTTTCCAACGAGGCACGGCTTTCCCTCCTGGCTCTTCGGGCGTGGGAGCTGTGGACAGAGCCGCGGCCCTACCGGAAAATGCTTCGCAGGCTGGCACGGCGGCGCCAGGTGGGCGCCGGTGGCGCCGAGGCTGACGGCCGCCGCAAAGCCCGCAGCCCCACGGGCTGTGGGGCCACGCGAGCGGCTGCCAAAGAGCTTTCCAACGAGGCACGGCTTTCCCTCCTGGCTCTTCGGGCGTGGGAGCTGTGGCCAGAGACGCGGCCCTACCGGAAGATGCTTCGCAGGCTGGCGCGGCCGCGCCAGGTGGGCTCCGGTGGCGCCGAGGCTGAAAGCCGCCGCAAAGCCTGAAGCCCCACGGGTCGTGGGGCCACGCGAGCGGCTGCCAAAGAGCTTTCCAACGAGGCACGGCTTTCCCTCCTGGCTCTTCGGGCGTGGGAGCTGTGGCCAGAGCCGCGGCCCTACCGGAAAATGCTTCCCGGGCTGGCGCGGCGGCGCCAGGTGGGTGCCGGTGGCGCCGAGGCTGACGGCCGCCGCAAAGCCCGCAGCCCCACGGGCTGTGGGGCCACGCGAGCGGCTGCCAAAGAGCTTTCCAACGAGGCACGGCTTTCTCTCCTGGCTCTTTGGGCGTGGGAGCTGTTGCCAGAGTCGCGGCCCTACCGGAAAATGCTTCGCAGGCTGGCGCGGCCGCGCCAGGTGGGCTCCGGTGGCGCCGAGGCTGAAGGCCGCCACAAAGCCCGCAGCCCCACGGGCTTGGGGTCACGCGAGCAGCTGCCAAAGAGCTTTCCAACGAGGCACAGCTTTCCCTCCTGACTCTTCGGGCGTTGGAGCTGTGGCCAGAACCGCTGCCCTAACGGAAAATGCTTCGCATGCTGGCGCAGCCGCGCCATGTGGGCGCCGGTGGCGCTGAGGCTGACGGCCGCCGCAAAGCCCGCAGCCCCACGGGCTGTGGGGCCACGCGAGCAGCTGCCAAAGAGCTTTCCAACGAGGCACGGCTTTCCCTCCTGGCTCTTCGGGCGTGGGAGCTGTGGCCAGAGCCGCAGCCCTACCGGAAAATGCTTCGCGTTCTGGCGCGGCCGCGCCAGGTGGGCACCGGTGGCGCCGAGGCTGACGGCCGCCGCAAAGCCCGCAGCCCCACGGGCTGTGGGGCCACGCGAGCGGCTGCCAAAGAGCTTTCCAACGAGGCACGGCTTTCCCTCCTGGCTCTTCGCGCGTGGGAGCTGTGGCCAGAGCCGCGGCCCTACCGGAAAATGCTTCGCGGGCTGGCGCGGAGGCGCCACGTGGGCGCCGGTGGCGCCGAGGCTGACGGCCGCCGCAAAGCCCGTAGCCCCACGGGCTGTGGGGCCACGCGAGCGGCTGCCAAAGAGCTTTCCAACGAGGCACGGCTTTCCCTCCTGGCTCTTCGGGCGTGGATGCTGTGGCCAGAGCCGCGGCCCTACCGGAAAATGCTTCGCAGGCTGGTGCGGCGGCGCCACGTGGGCGCCGGTGGCGCCAAAGCTGACGGCCGCCGCAAAGCCCGCAGCCCCACGGGCTGTGGGGCCACGCGAGCGGCTGCCAAAGAGCTTTCCAACGAGGCACGGCTTTCCCTCCTGGCTCTTCGGGCGTGGGAGCTGTGGCCAGAACCGCTGCCCTACCGGAAAATGCTTCGCAGGCTGGCGCAGCCGCGCCATGTGGGCGCCGGTGGCGCTGAGGCTGACGGCCGCCGCAAAGCCCGCAGCCCCACGGGCTGTGGGGCCACGCGAGCAGCTGCCAAAGAGCTTTCCAACGAGGCACGGCTTTCCCTCCTGGCTCTTCGGGCGTGGGAGCTGTGGCCAGAGCCGCAGCCCTACCAGAAAATGCTTCGCGTTCTGGCGCGGCCGGGCCAGGTGGGCACCGGTGGCGCCGAGGCTGACGGCCGCCGGAAAGCCCGCAGCCCCACGGGCTGTGGGGCCACGCGAGCGGCTGCCAAAGAGCTTTCCAACGAGGCACGGCTTTCCCTCCTGGCTCTTCGGGCGTGGGAGCTGTGGCCAGAGACGCGGACCTACCGGAAAATGCTTCGCGGGCTGGCGCGGAGGCGCCACGTGGGCGTCTGTGGCGCCGAGGCTGACGGCCGCCGCAAAGCCCGTAGCCCCACGGGCTGTGGGGCCACGCGAGCGGCTGCCAAAGAGCTTTCCAACGAGGCACGGCTTTCCCTCCTGGCTCTTCAGGCATGGGAGCTGTGGCCAGAGCCGCGGCCCTACCGGAAAATGCTTCGCAGGCTGGTGCGGCGGCGCCACGTAGGCGCCGGTGGCGCCAAAGCTGACGGCCGCCGCAAAGCCCGCAGCCCCACGGGCTGTGGGGCCACGCGAGCGGCTGCCAAAGAGCTTTCCAACGAGGCACGGCTTTCCCTCCTGGCTCTTCGGGTGTGGGAGCTGTGGCCAGAGCCGCGGCCCTACCGGAAAATGCTTCGCAGGCTGGCGCGGCCGCACCAGTTGGGCGCCGGTGGCACCGAGGCTGACGGCCGCCGCAAAGCCCGCAGCCCCACGGGCTGTGGGGCCACGCGAGCAGCTGCCAAAGAGCTTTCCAACGAGGCACGGCTTTCCCTCCTGGCTCTTCGGGCGCGGGAGCTGTGGCCAGAGCCGCGGCCCTACCGGAAAATGCTTCGCAGGCTGGCGCGGCCGCGCCAGGTGGGCGCCGGTGGCACCGAGGCTGACGGCCGCCGCAAAGCCCGCAGCCCCACGGGCTGTGGGGCCACGCGAGCGGCTGCCAAAGAGCTTTCCAACGAGGCACGGGTTTCCGTTCTTGCTCTTCGGGCGTGGGAGTTGTGGCCAGAGCCGCGGCCCTACCAGAAAATGCTTCGCGGGCTGGCGCGGCGGCGCCAGGTGGGCGCCGGTGGCGCCGAGGCTGAAGGCCGCCGCAAAGCCCGCAGCCCCACGGGCTGTGGGGCCACGCGAGCGGCTGCCAAAGAGCTTTCCAACGAGGCACGGCTTTCTCTCCTGGCTCTTTGGGCGTGGGAGCTGTCGCCAGAGTCGCGGCCCTACCGGAAAACGCTTCGCAGGCTGGCGCGGCCGCGCCAGGTGGGCTCCGGTGGCGCCGAGGCTGAAGGCCGCCACAAAGCCCGCAGCCCCACGGGCTGTGGGGCCACGCGAGCAGCTGCCAAAGAGCTTTCCAACGAGGCACAGCTTTCCCTCCTGACTCTTCGGGCGTTGGAGCTGTGGCCAGAACAGCTGCCCTACCGGAAAATGCTTCGCAGGCTGGCGCAGCCGCGCCATGTGGGCGCCGGTGGCGCTGAGGCTGACGGCCGCCACAAAGCCCGCAGCCCCACGGGCTGTGGGGCCACGCGAGCAGCTGCCAAAGAGCTTTCCAACGAGGCACGGCTTTCTCTCCTGGCTCTTCGGGCGTGGGAGCTGTGGCCAGAGCCGCGGCCCTACCGGAAAATGCTTCGCGGGCTGGCGCGGCCGCGCCACGTGGGCGCCGGTGGCGCCGAGGCTGACGGCCGCCGCAAAGCCCGCAGCCGCACGGGCTGTGGGGCCACGCGAGCGGTTGCCAAAGAGCTTTCCAACGAGGCACGGCTTTCCCTCCTGACTCTTCGGGCGTGGGAGCTGTGGCCAGAGCCGCGGCCCTACTGGAAAATGCTTCGCAGGCTGGCGCGGCGGCGCCACGTGGGCGCCGGTGGCGCCGAGGCTGACGGCCGCCGCAAAGCCCGCAGCCCCACGGGCTGTGGGGCCACGCGAGCGGCTGCCAAAGAGCTTTCCAACGAGGCACGGCTTTCTCTCCTGCCTCTTTGGGCGTGGGAGCTGTCGCCAGAGTCGCGGCCCTACCGGAAAATGCTTCGCAGGCTGGTGCGGCCGCGCCAGGTGGGCTCCGGTGGCGCCGAGGCTGAAGGCCACCGCAAAGCCCGCAGCCCCACGGGCTGTGGGGCCACGCGAGCAGCTGCCAAAGAGCTTTCCAACGAGGCACAGCTTTCCCTCCTGACTCTTCGGGCGTTGGAGCTGTGGCCAGAACCGCTGCCCTACCGGAAAATGCTTCGCAGGCTGGCGCAGCCGCGCCATGTGGGTGCCGGTGGCGCTGAGGCTGACGGCCGCCGCAAAGCCCGCAGCCCCACGGGCTGTGGGGCCACGCGAGCAGCTGCCAAAGATCTTTCCAACGAGGCACGGCTTTCTCTCCTGGCTCTTCGGGCGTGGGAGCTGTGGCCAGAGCCGCGGCCCTACCGGAAAATGCTTCGCGGGCTGGCGCGGAGGCGCCAGCTGGGCGCTGCTGGCGCCGAGGCTGACGGCCACCGCAAAGCCCGCAGCCCCACGGGCTGTGGGGCCACGCGAGCGGCTGCCAAAGAGCTTTCCAACGAGGCACGGCTTTCCCTCCTGGCTCTTCGGGCGTGGGAGCTGTGGCCAGAGCCGCGGCCCTACCAGAAAATGCTTTGCAGGCTGGCGCGGCAGCGCCAGGTGGGCGCCGGTGGCGCCGAGGCTGACGGCCGCCGCAAAGCCCGCAGCCCCACGGGCTGTGGGGCCACGCGAGCGGCTGCCAAAGAGCTTTCCAACGAGGCACGGTTTTCCCTCCTGGCTGTTCGGGCGTGGGAGCTGTGGCCAGAGCCGCGGCCCTACCGGAAAATGCTTCGCAGGCTGGCACAGCGGCGCCAGGTGGGCGCCGGTGGCGCCGAGGCTGACGGCCGCCGCAAAGCCCGCAGCCCCACGGGCTGTGGGGCCATGCGAGCGGCTGCCAAAGAGCTTTCCAACGAGGCACAGCTTTCCCTCCTGACTCTTCGGGCGTGGGAGCTGTGGCCAGAGCCGCGGCCCTACCGGAAAATGCTTCGCAGGCTGGCGCGGCGGCGCCAGGTGGGCGCCGGTGGCGCCGAGGCTGACGGCCGCCGCAAAGCCCGCAGCCCCAGGGGCTGTGGGGCCACGCGAGCGGCTGCCAAAGAGCTTTCCAACGAGGCACGGCTTTCCGTTCTGGCTCTTCGGGCGTGGGAGCTGTGGCCAGAGCCGCGGCCCTACCAGAAAATGCTTCGCAGGCTAGCGCGGCCGCACCAGGTGGGCGCCGGCGGCGCCGAGGCTGAAGGCCGCCGCAAAGCCCGCAGCCCCACGGGCTGTGGGGCCACCCGAGCGGCTGCCAAAGAGCTTTCCAACGAGGCACGGCTTTCTCTCCTGGCTCTTCGGGCGTGGGAGCTGTGGCCAGAGCCGCGGCCCTACCGGAAGATGCTTCGCAGGCTGGCGCGGCCGCGCCAGGTGGGCTCCGGTGGCGCCGAGGCTGACGGCCGCCGCAAAGCCCGCAGCCCCACGGGCTGTGGGGCCACGCGAGTGGCTGCCAAAGAGCTTTCCAACGAGGCACGGCTTTCCCTCCTGGCTCTTCGGGCGTGGGAGCTGTGGCCAGAGCCGCGGCCCTACCAGAAAATGCTTCGCGGGCTGGCGCGGCGGCGCCACGTGGGCGCCGGTGGCTCCGAGGCTGATGGCCGCCGCAAAGCCCGCAGCCCTACGGGCTGTGGGGCCACGCGAGCGGCTGCCAAAGAGCTTTCCAACGAGGCACGGCTTTCCGTTCTGGCTCTTCGGGCGTGGGAGCTGTCGCCAGAGTCGCGGCCCTACCGGAAAATGCTTCGCAGGCTGGCGCGGCCACGCCAGGTGGGCTCCGGTGGCGCCGAGGCTGAAGGCCGCCACAAAGCCCGCAGCCCCACGGGCTGTGGGGCCACGCGAGCAGCTGCCAAAGAGCTTTCCAACGAGGCACAGCTTTCCCTCCTGACTCTTCGGGCGTGGGAGCTGTGGCCAGAACCGCTGCTCTACCGGAAAATGCTTCGCAGGCTGGCGCAGCCGCGCCATGTGGGCGCCGGTGGCGCTGAGGCTGACGGCCGCCGCAAAGCCCGCAGCCCCACGGGCTGTGGGGCCACGCGAGCAGCTGCCAAAGAGCTTTCCAACGAGGCACGGCTTTCTCTCCTGGCTCTTTGGGCGTGGGAGCTGTGGCCAGAGCCGCGGCCCTACCGGAAAATGCTTCGCGGGCTGGCGCGGCGGCGCCAGGTGGGCGCCGGTGGCACCGAGGCTGACGGCCGCCGCAAAGCCCGCAGCCCCACGGGCTGTGGGGCCACGCGAGAGGCTGCCAAAGAGCTTTCCAACGAGGCACGGCTTTCCCTCCTGGCTCTTCGGGCGTGGGAGCTGTGGCCAGAGCCGCGGCCCTACCGGAAAATGCTTCGCAGGCTGGTGCGGCGGCGCCACGTGGGCGCCGGTGGCGCCGAGGCTGACGGCCGCCGCAAAGCCCGCAGCCCCACGAGCTGTGGGGCCACGCGAGCAGCTGCCAAAGAGCTTTCCAACGAGGCACGGCTTTCCCTCCTGGCTCTTCGGGCGTGGGAGCTGTGGCCAGAGCCGCGGCCCTACCGGAAAATGCTTCGCAGGCTGGCGCGGCCGCGCCAGGTGGGCGCCGGTGGCACAGAGGCTGACGGCCGCCGCAAAGCCCGCAGCCCCACGGGCTGTGGGGCCACGCGAGCGGCTGCCAAAGAGCTTTCCAACGAGGCACGGCTTTCCGTTCTGGCTCTTCGGGCGTGGGAGTTGTGGCCAGAGCCGCGGCCCTACCAGAAAATGCTTCGCAGGCTGGCGCGGCCGCGCCAGGTGGGCTCCGGTGGCGCCGAGGCTGAAAGCCGCCGCAAAGCCTGCAGCCCCACGGTTTGTGGGGCCACGGTAGCAGCTGCCAAAGAGCTTTCCAACGAGGCACGGCTTTCCCTCCTGGCTCTTCGGGCGTGGGAGCTGTGGCCAGAGCCGCGGCCCTACCAGAAAATGCTTCGCGGGCTGGCGCGGCGGCGCCATGTGGGCGCCGGTGGCGCCGAGGCTGACGGCCGCCGCAAAGCCCGCAGCCCCACGGGCTGTGGGGCCACGCGAGCGGCTGCCAAAGAGCTTTCCAACGAGGCACGGCTTTCTCTCCTAGCTCTTTGGGCGTGGGAGCTGTCGCCAGAGTCGCGGCCCTACCGGAAAATGCTTCGCAGGCTGGCGCGGCCGCGCCAGGTGGGCTCCGGTGGCGCCGAGGCTGAAGGCCGCCACAAAGCCCGCAGCCCCACGGGCTGTGGGGCCACGCGAGCAGCTGCCAAAGAGCTTTCCAACGAGGCACAGCTTTCCCTCCTGACTCTTCGGGCGTTGGAGCTGTGGCCAGAACCGCTGCCCTACCGGAAAATGCTTCGCAGGCTGGCGCAGCCGCGCCATGTGGGCGCCGGTGGCGCTGAGGCTGACGGCCGCCGCAAAGCCCGCAGCCCCACGGGCTGTGGGGCCACGCGAGCAGCTGCCAAAGAGCTTTCCAACGAGGCACGGCTTTCTCTCGTGGCTCTTCGGGCGTGGGAGCTGTGGCCAGAGCCGCGGCCCTACCGGAAAATGCTTCGCAGGCTGGCGCGGCGGCGCCAGGTGGGCGCCGGTGGCTCCGAGGCTGACGGCCGCCGCAAAGTCCGCAGCCCCACGGGCTGGGGGGCCACGCGAGGGGCTGCCAAAGAGCTTTCCAACGAGGCACGGCTTTCCCTCATGGCTCTTCGGGCGTGGGAGCTGTGGCCAGAGCCGCGGCCCTACTGGAAAATGCTTCGCAGGCTGGCGCGGCGGCGCCACGTGGGCGCCGGTGGCGCCGAGGCTGACGGCCTCCGCAAAGCCCGCAGCCCCACGGGCTGTGGGGCCACGCGAGCGGCTGCCAAAGAGCTTTCCAACGAGGCACGGCTTTCTCTCCTGGCTCTTCGGGCGTGGGAGCTGTGGCCAGAGCCGCAGCCCTACCGGAAGATGCTTCGCAGGCTGGCGCGGCCGTGCCAGGTGGGCTCCGGTGGCGCCGAGGCTGAAAGCCGCCGCAAAGCCTGCAGCCCCACGGGTTGTGGGGCCACGCAAGCAGATTCCAAAGAGCTTTCCAACGATGCACGGCTTTCCCTCCTGGCTCTTCGGGCGTGGGAGCTGTGGCCAGAGCCGCGGCCCTACCAGAAAATGCGTCGCGGGCTGGCGCGGCGGCGCCAGGTGGGCACCGGTGGCGCCGAGGCTGACGGCCGCCGCAAAGCCCGCAGCCCCACGGGCTCTCGGGCCACGCGAGCGGCTGCCAAAGAGCTTTCCAACGAGGCACGGCTTTCTCTCCTGGCTCTTCGGGCGTGGGAGCTGTGGCCAGAGCCGCGGCCCTACCGGAAAATGCTTCGCGGGCTGGCGCGGAGGCGCCACGTGGGCGCCGGTGGCGCCGAGGCTGATGGCCGCCGCAAAGCCCACAGCCCCACGGGCTGTGGGGCCACGCGAGCGGCTGCCAAAGAGCTTTCCAACGAGGCACGGCTTTCCCTCCTGGCTCTTCGGGCGTGGGAGCTGTGGCCAGAGCCGCGGCCCTACCGGAAAATGCTTCGCAGGCTGGTGCGGCGGCGCCACGTGGGCGCCGGTGGCGCCGAGGCTGACGGCCGCCGCAAAGCCCGCAGCCCCACGGGCTGTGGGGCCACGCGAGCAGCTGCCAAAGAGCTTTCCAACGAGGCACGGCTTTCCGTTCTGGCTCTTCGGGCGTGGGAGTTGTGGCCAGAGCCGCGGCCCTACCAGAAAATGCTTCGCAGGCTGGCGCGGCCGCACCAGGTAGGCGCCGGCGGCGCCGAGGCTGAAGGCCGCCGCAAAGCCCGCAGCCCCACGGGCTGTGGGGCCACGCGAGCGGCTGCCAAAGAGGTTTCCAACGAGGCACGGCTTTCCCTCCTGGCTCTTCGGGCGTGGGAGCTGTGGCCAGAGCCGCGGCCCTACCGGAAAATGCTTCGCAGGCTGGCGCGGCGGCGCCAGGTGGGCGCCGGTGGCGCCGAGGCTGACGGCCGCCGCAAAGCCCGCAGCCACACGGCCTGTGGGGCCACGCGAGCGGCTGCCAATGAGCTTTCCAACGAGGCACGGCTTTCCCTCCTGGCTCTTCGGGCGTGGGAGGTGTGGCCAGAGCCGCGGCCCTACCGGAAAATGCTTCGCAGCCTGGCGCGGCCGTGCCAGGTGGGCGCCGGTGGCACCGAGGCTGACGGCCGCCGCAAAGCCCGCAGCCCCACGGGCTGTGGGGCCACGCGAGCGGCTGCCAAAGAGCTTTCCAACGAGGGACGGCTTTCCGTTCTGGCTCTTCGGGCGTGGGAGTTGTGGCCAGAGCCGCGGCCCTACCAGAAAATGCTTCGCAGACTGGCGCTACCGCACCAGGTGGGCGCCGGCGGCGCCAAGGCTGAAGGCCGCCGCAAAGCCCGCAGCCCCACGGGCTGTGGGGCCACGCGAGCGGCTGCCAAAGAGCTTTCCAACGAGGCACGGCTTTCCCTCCTGGCTCTTCGGGCGTGGGAGCTGTGGACAGAGCCGCGGCCCTACCGGAAAATGCTTCGCAGGCTGGCACGGCGGCGCCAGGTGGGCGCCGGTGGCGCCGAGGCTGACGGCCGCCGCAAAGCCCGCAGCCCCACGGGCTGTGGGGCCACGCGAGCGGCTGCCAAAGAGCTTTCCAACGAGGCACGGCTTTCCCTCCTGGCTCTTCGGGCGTGGGAGCTGTGGCCAGAGACGCGGCCCTACCGGAAGATGCTTCGCAGGCTGGCGCGGCCGCGCCAGGTGGTCTCCGGTGGCGCCGAGGCTGAAAGCCGCCGCAAAGCCTGAAGCCCCACGGGTTGTGGGGCCACGCGAGCGGCTGCCAAAGAGCTTTCCAAAGAGGCACGGCTTTCCCTCCTGGCTCTTCGGGCGTGGGAGCTGTGGCCAGAGCCGCGGCCCTACCGGAAAATGCTTCCCGGGCTGGCGCGGCGGCGCCAGGTGGGCGCCGGTGGCGCCGAGGCTGACGGCCGCCGCAAAGCCCGCAGCCCCACGGGCTGTGGGGCCACGCGAGCGGCTGCCAAAGAGCTTTCCAACGAGGCACGGCTTTCTCTCCTGGCTCTTTGGGCGTGGGAGCTGTTGCCAGAGTCGCGGCCCTACCGGAAAATGCTTCGCAGGCTGGCGCGGCCGCGCCAGGTGGGCTCCGGTGGCGCCGAGGCTGAAGGCCGCCACAAAGCCCGCAGCCCCACGGGCTTGGGGTCACGCGAGCAGCTGCCAAAGAGCTTTCCAACGAGGCACAGCTTTCCCTCCTGACTCTTCGGGCGTTGGAGCTGTGGCCAGAACCGCTGCCCTAACGGAAAATGCTTCGCATGCTGGCGCAGCCGCGCCATGTGGGCGCCGGTGGCGCTGAGGCTGACGGCCGCCGCAAAGCCCGCAGCCCCACGGGCTGTGGGGCCACGCGAGCAGCTGCCAAAGAGCTTTCCAACGAGGCACAGCTTTCCCTCCTGGCTCTTCGGGCGTGGGAGCTGTGGCCAGAACCGCTGCCCTACCGGAAAATGCTTCGCAGGCTGGCGCAGCCGCGCCATGTGGGCGCCGGTGGCACTGAGGCTGACGGCCGCCGCAAAGCCCGCAGCCCCACGGGCTGTGGGGCCACGCGAGCAGCTGCCAAAGAGCTTTCCAACGAGGCACAGCTTTCCCTCCTGACTCTTCGGGCGTTGGAGCTGTGGCCAGAGCCGCGGCCCTACCGGAAAATGCTTCGTGGGCTGGCGCGGAGTCGCCAGGTGGGCGCTGCTGGCGCCGAGGCTGACGGCCACCGCAAAGCCCGCAGCCCCACGGGCTGTGGGGCCACGCGAGCGGCTGCCAAAGAGCTTTCCAACGAGGCACGGCTTTCCCTCCTGGCTCTTCGGGCGTGGGAGCTGTGGCCAGAGCCGCGGCCCTACCCGAAAATGCTTTGCAGGCTGGCGCGGCAGCGCCAGGTGGGCGCCGGGGGCGCCGAGGCTGACGGCCGCCGCAAAGCCCGCAGCCCCACGGGCTGTGGGGCCACGCGAGCGGCTGCCAAAGAGCTTTCCAACGAGGCACGGTTTTCCCTCCTGGCTGTTCGGGCGTGGGAGCTGTGGCCAGAGCCGCGGCCCTACCGGAAAATGCTTCGCAGGCTGGCACAGCGGCGCCAGGTGGGCGCCGGTGGCGTCGAGGCTGACGGCCGCCGCAAAGCCCGCAGCCCCACGGGCTGTGGGGCCATGCGAGCGGCTGCCAAAGAGCTTTCCAACGAGGCACGGCTTTCCCTCCTGGCTCTTCGGGCGTGGGAGCTGTGGCCAGAGCCGCGGCCCTACCGGAAAATGCTTCGCAGGCTGGCGCGGCGGCGCCACGTGGGCGCCTATGGCGCCGAGGCTGACGGCCGCCGCAAAGCCCGTAGCCCCACGGGCTGTGGGGCCACGCGAGCGGCTGCCAAAGAGCTTTCCAACGAGGCACGGCTTTCCCTCCTGGCTCTTCGGGCGTGGGAGTTGTGGCCAGAGCCGCGGCCCTACCAGAAAATGCTTCGCAGGCTGGCGCGGCCGCACCAGGTGGGCGCCGGCGGCGCCGAGGCTGAAGGCCGCCGCAAAGCCCGCAGCCCCACGGGCTGTGGGGCCACCCGAGCGGCTGCCAAAGAGCTTTCCAACGAGGCACGGCTTTCCCTCCTGGCTCTTCGGGCGTGGGGGCTGTGGCCAGAGCCGCGGCCCTACCGGAAAATGCTTCGCAGGCTGGTGCAGCCACGCCATGTGGGCGCCGGTGGCGCTGAGGCTGAAGGCCGCCACAAAGCCCGCAGCCCCACGGGCTGTGGGGCCACGCGAGCAGCTGCCAAAGAGCTTTCCAACGAGGCACGGCTTTCCCTCCTGGCTCTTCGGGCGTGGGAGCTTTGGCCAGAGCCGCGGCCCTACCGGAAAATGCTTCGCAGGCTGGCACAGCGGCTCCAGGTGGGCGCCGGTGGCACCGAGGCTGACGGCCGCCGCAAAGCCCGCAGCCCCACGGGCTGTGGGGCCACGCGAGCGGCTGCCAAAGAGCTTTCCAACGAGGCACGGCTTTCCCTCCTGGCTCTTCGGGCGTGGGAGCTGTGGCCAGAGCCGCGGCCCGACCGGAAAATGCTTCGCAGGCTGGCGCGGCGGCGCCAGGTGGGCGCCGGTGGCGCCGAGGCTGACGGCCGCCGCAAAGCCCGCAGCCCCATGGGCTGTGGGGCCACGCGAGCAGCTGCCAAAGAGCTTTCCAACGAGGCACGGCTTTCCCTCCTGGCTCTTCGGGCGTGGGAGCTGTGGCCAGAGCCGCGGCCCTACCGGAAAATGCTTCGCGGGCTGGCGCAGTGGCGCCATGTGGGCGCGGGTGGCACCAAGGCTGACGGCCGCCGCAAAGCCCGCAGCCCCACGGGCTGTGGGGCCACGCGAGCAGCTGCCAAAGAGCTTTCCAACGAGGCACGGCTTTCCCTCCTGGCTCTTCGGGCGTGGGAGCTGTGGCCAGAGCCGCGGCCCTACCGGAAAATGCTTCGCAGGCTGGTGCGGCAGCGCCAGGTGGGCGCCGGTGGCGCCGAGGCTGACGGCCGCCGCACACGGCGCAGCCCCACGGGCTGTGGGGCTACGCAAGCGGCTGCAAAGAGCTTTCCAACGAGGCATGGCTTTCCCTCCTGACTCTTCGGGCGTGGGAGCTGTGGCCAGAGCCGCTGCCCTACCGGAAAATGCTTCGCAGGCTGGCGCGGCCGCGCCACGTGGGCGCCGGTGGCGCCAAGGCTGACGGCCGCCGCAAAGCCCGCAGCCCCACGGGCTGTGGGGCCACGCAGGCAGCTGCCAAAGAGCTTTCCAACGAGGCACGGCTTTCCCTCCTGGCTCTTCAGGCGTGGGAGCTGTGGCCAGAGCCGCGGCCCTACCGGAAAATGCTTCGCAGGCTGGCGCGGCCGCGCCAGGTGGGCGCCGGTGGCACCGAGGCTGACGGCCGCCGCAAAGCCCGCAGCCCCACGGGCTGTGGGGCCACGCGAGCGGCTGCCAAAGAGCTTTCCAACGAGGCACGGCTTTCCGTTCTTGCTCTTCGGGCGTGGGAGTTGTGGCCAGAGCCGCGGCCCTACCAGAAAATACTTCGCGGGCTGGCGCGGCGGCGCCAGGTGGGCGCCGGTGGCGCCGAGGCTGACGGCCGCCGCAAAGCCCGCAGCCCCACGGGCTGTGGGGCCACGCGAGCGGCTGCCAAAGAGCTTTCCAACGAGGCACGGCTTTCTCTCCTGGCTCTTTGGGCGTGGGAGCTGTCGCCAGAGTCGCGGCCCTACCGGAAAACGCTTCGCAGGCTGGCGCGGCCGCGCCAGGTGGGCTCCGGTGGCGCCGAGGCTGAAGGCCGCCACAAAGCCCGCAGCCCCACGGGCTGTGGGGCCACGCGAGCAGCTGCCAAAGAGCTTTCCAACGAGGCACAGCTTTCCCTCCTGACTCTTCGGGCGTTGGAGCTGTGGCCAGAACCGCTGCCCTACCGGAAAATGCTTCGCAGGCTGGCGCAGCCGCGCCATGTGGGCGCCGGTGGCGCTGAGGCTGACGGCCGCCACAAAGCCCGCAGCCCCACGGGCTGTGGGGCCACGCGAGCAGCTGCCAAAGAGCTTTCCAACGAGGCACGGCTTTCTCTCCTGGCTCTTCGGGCGTGGGAGCTGTGGCCAGAGCCGCGGCCATACCGGAAAATGCTTCGCGGGCTGGCGCGGCGGCGCCACGTGGGCGCCGGTGGCGCCGAGGCTGACGGCCGCCGCAAAGCCCGCAGCCCCACGGGCTGTGGGGCCACGCGAGCGGCTGCCAAAGAGCTTTCCAACGAGGCACGGCTTTCCCTCCTGGCCCTTTGGGCGTGGGAGCTGTGGCCAGAGCCGCGGCCCTACCGGAAAATGCTTCGCAGGCTGGCGCGGCCGCGCCAGGTGGGCTCCGGTGGCGCCGAGGCTGAAGGCCGCCGCAAAGCCCGCAGCCCCACGGGCTGTGGGGCCACGCGAGCAGCTGCCAAAGAGCTTTCCAACGAGGCACAGCTTTCCCTCCTGACTCTTCGGGCGTTGGAGCTGTGGCCAGAACCGCTGCCCTACCGGAAAATGCTTCGCAGGCTGGCACAGCCGCGCCATGTGGGTGCCGGTGGCGCTGAGGCTGACGGCCGCCGCAAAGCCCGCAGCCCCACGGGCTGTGGGGCCACGCGAGCAGCTGCCAAAGATCTTTCCAACGAGGCACGGCTTTCTCTCCTGGCTCTTCGGGCGTGGGAGCTGTGGCCAGAGCCGCGGCCCTACCGGAAAATGCTTCGCGGGCTGGCGCGGAGGCGCCAGGTGGGCGCTGCTGGCGCCGAGGCTGACGGCCACCGCAAAGCCCGCAGCCCCACGGGCTGTGGGGCCACGCGAGCGGCTGCCAAAGAGCTTTCCAACGAGGCACGGCTTTCCCTCCTGGCTCTTCGGGCGTGGGAGCTGTGGCCAGAGCCGCGGCCCTACCAGAAAATGCTTTGCAGGCTGGCGCGGCAGCGCCAGGTGGGCGCCGGTGGCGCCGAGGCTGACGGCCGCCGCAAAGCCCGCAGCCCCACGGGCTGTGGGGCCATGCGAGCGGCTGCCAAAGAGCTTTCCAACGAGGCACGGTTTTCCCTCCTGGCTGTTCGGGCGTGGGAGCTGTGGCCAGAGCCGCGGCCCTACCGGAAAATGCTTCGTGGGCTGGCGCGGAGTCGCCAGGTGGGCGCTGCTGGCGCCGAGGCTGACGGCCACCGCAAAGCCCGCAGCCCCACGGGCTGTGGGGCCACGCGAGCGGCTGCCAAAGAGCTTTCCAACGAGGCACGGCTTTCCCTCCTGGCTCTTCGGGCGTGGGAGCTGTGGCCAGAGCCGCGGCCCTACCCGAAAATGCTTTGCAGGCTGGCGCGGCAGCGCCAGGTGGGCGCCGGTGGCGCCGAGGCTGACGGCCGCCGCAAAGCCCGCAGCCCCACGGGCTGTGGGGCCACGCGAGCGGCTGCCAAAGAGCTTTCCAACGAGGCACGGTTTTCCCTCCTGGCTGTTCGGGCGTGGGAGCTGTGGCCAGAGCCGCGGCCCTACCGGAAAATGCTTCGCAGGCTGGCACAGCGGCGCCAGGTGGGCGCCGGTGGCGCCGAGGCTGACGGCCGCCGCAAAGCCCGCAGCCCCACGGGCTGTGGGGCCATGCGAGTGGCTGCCAAAGAGCTTTCCAACGAGGCACGGCTTTCCCTCCTGGCTCTTCGGGCGTGGGAGCTGTGGCCAGAGCCGCGGCCCTACCGGAAAATGCTTCGCAGGCTGGCGCGGCGGCGCCACGTGGGCGCCTATGGCGCCGAGGCTGACGGCCGCCGCAAAGCCCGTAGCCCCACGGGCTGTGGGGCCACGCGAGCGGCTGCCAAAGAGCTTTCCAACGAGGCACGGCTTTCCCTCCTGGCTCTTCGGGCGTGGGAGCTGTGGCCAGAGCCGCGGCCCTACCGGAAAATGCTTCGCGGGCTGGCGCGGAGGCGCCACGTGGGCGCCGGTTGCGCCGAGGCTGACGGCCGCCGCAAAGCCCGTAGCCCCACGGGCTGTGGGGCCATGCGAGCGGCTGCCAAAGAGCTTTCCAACGAGGCACGGCTTTCCCTCCTGGCTCTTCGGGCGTGGGAGCTGTGGCCAGAGCCGCGGCCCTACCAGAAAATGCTTCGCAGGCTGGCGCGGCCGCACCAGGTGGGCGCCGGTGGCGCCGAGGCTGACGGCCGCCGCAAAGCCCGCAGCCCCACGGGCTGTGGGGCCACGCGAGCAGCTGCCAAAGAGCTTTCCAACGAGGCACGGCTTTCTCTCCTGGCTCTTCGGGCATGGGAGCTGTGGCCAGAGCCGCGGCCCTACCGGAAAATGCTTCGCGGGCTGGCGCGGAGTCGCCAGGTGGGCGCTGCTGGCGCCGAGGCTGACGGCCACCGCAAAGCCCGCAGCCCCACGGGCTGTGGGGCCACGCGAGCGGCTGCCAAAGAGCTTTCCAACGAGGCACGGCTTTCCCTCCTGGCTCTTCGGGCGTGGGAGCTGTGGCCAGAGCCGCGGCCCTACCCGAAAATGCTTTGCAGGCTGGCGCGGCGGCGCCAGGTGGGCGCCGGTGGCGCCGAGGCTGACGGCCGCCGCAAAGCCCGCAGCCCCACGGGCTGTGGGGCCACGCGAGCGGCTGCCAAAGAGCTTTCCAACGAGGCACGGTTTTCCCTCCTGGCTGTTCGGGCGTGGGAGCTGTGGCCAGAGCCGCGGCCCTACCGGAAAATGCTTCGCAGGCTGGCACAGCGGCGCCAGGTGGGCGCCGGTGGCGCCGAGGCTGACGGCCGCCGCAAAGCCCGCAGCCCCACGGGCTGTGGGGCCATGCGAGTGGCTGCCAAAGAGCTTTCCAACGAGGCACGGCTTTCCCTCCTGGCTCTTCGGGCGTGGGAGCTGTGGCCAGAGCCGCGGCCCTACCGGAAAATGCTTCGCAGGCTGGCGCGGCGGCGCCACGTGGGCGCCTATGGCGCCGAGGCTGACGGCCGCCGCAAAGCCCGTAGCCCCACGGGCTGTGGGGCCACGCGAGCGGCTGCCAAAGAGCTTTCCAACGAGGCACGGCTTTCCCTCCTGGCTCTTCGTGCGTGGGAGCTGTGGCCAGAGCCGCGGCCCTACCGGAAAATGCTTCGCAGGCTGGTGCGGCTGCGCCACGTGGGCGCCGGTGGCGCCGAGGCTGACGGCCGCCGCAAAGCCCGCAGCCCCACGGGCTCTGGGGCCACGCGAGCGGCTGCCAAAGAGCTTTCCAACGAGGCACGGCTTTCTCTCCTGGCTCTTCGGGCGTGGGAGCTGTGGCCAGAGCCGCGGCCCTACCGGAAAATGCTTCGCGGGCTGGCGCGGAGGCGCCACGTGGGCGCCGGTTGCGCCGAGGCTGACGGCCGCCGCAAAGCCCGTAGCCCCACGGGCTGTGGGGCCATGCGAGCGGCTGCCAAAGAGCTTTCCAACGAGGCACGGCTTTCCCTCCTGGCTCTTCGGGCGTGGATGCTGTGGCCAGAGCCGCGGCCCTACCGGAAAATGCTTCGCAGGCTGGTGCGGCGGCGCCACGTGGGCGCCGGTGGCGCCAAAGCTGACGGCCGCCGCAAAGCCCGCAGCCCCACGGGCTGTGGGGCCACGCGAGCGGCTGCCAAAGAGCTTTCCAACGAGGCACGGCTTTCCCTCCTGGCTCTTCGGGCGTGGGAGCTGTGGCCAGAGCCGCGGCCCTACCGGAAAATGCTTCGCAGGCTGGCGCGGCCGCGCCAGTTGGGCGCCGGTGGCACCGAGGCTGACGGCGGCCGCAAAGCCCGCAGCCCCACGGGCTGTGGGGCCACGCGAGCGGCTGCCAAAGAGCTTTCCAACGAGGCACGGCTTTCCGTTCTGGCTCTTCGGGCGTGGGAGTTGTGGCCAGAGCCGCGGCCCTACCAGAAAATGCTTCGCAGGCTGGCGCGGCCGCACCAGGTGGGCGCCGGCGGCGCCGAGGCTGACGGCCGCCGCAAAGCCCGCAGCCCCACGGGCTGTGGGGCCACGCGAGCAGCTGCCAAAGAGCTTTCCAACGAGGCACGGCTTTCTCTCCTGGCTCTTCGGGCGTGGAAGCTGTGGCCAGAGCCGCGGACCTACTGGAAAATGCTTCGCAGGCTGGCGCGGCGGCGCCACGTGGGCGCCGGTGGCGCCGAGGCTGACGGCCGCCGCAAAGCCCGCAGCCCCACGGGCTGTGGGGCCACGCGAGCGGCTGCCAAAGAGCTTTCCAACGAGGCACGGCTTTCCCTCCTGGCTCTTCGGGCGTGGGAGCTGTGGCCAGAGCCGCAGCCCTACCAGAAAATGCTTTGCAGGCTGGCGCGGCAGCGCCAGGTGGGCGCCGGGGGCGCCGAGGCTGACGGCCGCCGCAAAGCCCGCAGCCCCACGGGCTGTGGGGCCACCCGAGCGGCTGCCAAAGAGCTTTCCAACGAGGCACGGTTTTCCCTCCTGGCTGTTCGGGCGTGGGAGCTGTGGCCAGAGCCGCGGCCCTACCGGAAAATGCTTCGCAGGCTGGCACAGCGGCGCCAGGTGGGCGCCTATGGCGCCGAGGCTGACGGCCGCCGCAAAGCCCGCAGCCCCACGGGCTGTGGGGCCATGCGAGCGGCTGCCAAAGAGCTTTCCAACGAGGCACGGTTTTCCCTCCTGGCTCTTCGGGCGTGGGAGCTGTGGCCAGAGCCGCGGCCCTACCGGAAAATGCTTCGCAGGCTGGCACGGCGGCACCACGTGGGCGCCGGTGGCGCCGAGGCTGACGGCCGCCGCAAAGCCCGAAGCCCCACGGGCTGTGGGGCCACGCGAGCGGCTGCCAAAGAGCTTTCCAACGAGGCACGGCTTTCTCTCCTGGCTCTTCGGGCGTGGGAGCTGTGGCCAGAGCCGCGGCCCTACGGGAAAATGCTTCGCGGGCTGGCGCGGAGGCGCCACGTGGGCGCCGGTTGCGCCGAGGCTGACGGCCGCCGCAAAGCCCGTAGCCCCACAGGCTGTGGGGCCACGCGAGCGGCTGCCAAAGAGCTTTCCAACGAGGCACGGCTTTCCCTCCTGGCTCTTCGGGCGTGGGAGCTGTGGCCAGAGCCGCGGCCCTACCGGAAAATGCTTCGCAGGCTGGCGCGGCCGCGCCAGGTGGGCTCCGGTGGCGCCGAGGCTGAAGGCCGCCGCAAAGCCCACAGCCCCACGGGCTGTGGGGCCACGGTAGCAGCTGCCAAAGAGCTTTCCAACGAGGCACGGCTTTCCCTCCTGGCTCTTCGGGCGTGGGAGCTGTGGCCAGAGACGCGGAACTACCGGAAAATGCTTTGCAGGCTGGCGCGGCGGCGCCACGTGGGCGCCGGTGGCGCCGAGGCTGACGGCCGCTGCAAAGCCCGCAGCCCCACGGGCTGTGGGGCCACGCGAGCGGTTGCCAAAGAGCTTTCCAACGAGGCACGGCTTTCCCTCCTGGCTCTTCGGGCGTGGGAGCTGTGGCCAGAGCCGCGGCCCTACTGGAAAATGCTTCGCAGGCTGGCGCGGCGGCGCCAGGTGGGCGCCGGTGGCGCCGAGGCTGACGGCCGCCGCAAAGCCCGCAGCCCCACGGGCTGTGGGGCCACGCGAGCGGCTGCCAAAGAGCTTTCCAACGAGGCACGGCTTTCTCTCCTGGATCTTTGTGCGTGGGAGCTGTCGCCAGAGTCGCGGCCCTACCGGAAAATGCTTCGCAGGCTGGCGCGGCCGCGCCAGGTGGGCTCCGGTGGCGCCGAGGGTGAAGGCCGCCACAAAGCCCGCAGCCCCACGGGCTGTGGGGCCACGTGAGCAGCTGCCAAAGAGCTTTCCAACGAGGCATGGCTTTCCGTTCTGGCTCTTCGGGCGTGGGAGCTGTGGCCAGAGCCACGGCCCTACCGGAAAATGTTTCGCGGGCTGGCGCGGCGGCGCCAGGTCGGCGCCGGTGGCGCCGAGGCTGATGGCCGCCGCAAAGCCCGCAGCCCCACGGGCTGTGGGGCCACGCGAGCGGCTGCCAAAGAGTTTTCCAACGAGGCACGGCTTTCCCTCCTGGCTCTTCGGGCGCGGGAGCTGTGGCCAGAGCCGCGGCCCTACCGGAAAATGCTTCGCAGGCTGGCACAGCGGCGCCAGGTGGGCGCCGGTGGCGCCGAGGCTGACGGCCGCCGCAAAGCCCGCAGCCCCACGGGCTGTGGGGCCACGCGAGCGGCTGCCAAAGAGCTTTCCAACGAGGCACGGCTTTCCCTCCTGGCTCTTCGGGCGTGGGAGCTGTGGCCAGAGCCGCGCCCTAACGGAAAATGCTTCGCAGGCTGGTGCGGCGGCGCCATGTGGGCGCCGGTGACGCCGAGGCTGACGGCCGCCGCAAAGCCCGCAGCCCCACGGGCTGTGGGGCACGCGAGCGGCTGCCAAAGAGCTTTCCAACGAGGCACGGCTTTCCCTCCTGGCTCTTCGGGCGTGGGAGCTGTGGCCAGAGCCGCGGCCCTACCGGAAAATGCTTCGCGGGCTGGCGCAGCGGCTCCATGTGGGCGCGGGTGGCGCCGAGGCTGACGGACTCCGCAAAGCCCGCAGACCCACGGGCTGTGGGCCACGCGAGCAGCTGCCAAAGAGCTTTCAAACGAGGCACGGCTTTCCCTCCTGGCTCTTCGGGCGTGGAAGCTGTGGCCAGAGCCACGGCCCTAGCAGAAAATGCTTCGCAGCTTGGCGCGGCAGCGCCACGTGGGCGCCGGTGGCGCCGAGGCTGATGGCCGCCGCACAGCCCGCAGCCCCACGGGCTGTGGGGCCACGCGAGCGGCTGCCAAAGAGCTTTCCAACGAGGCATGGCTTTCCCTCCTGGCTCTTCGGGCGTGGGAGCTGTGGCCAGAGCCGCGGCCCTACCGGAAAATGCTTCGCAGGCTGGCACAGCGGCGCCAGGTGGGCGCCGGTGGCGCCGAGGCTGACGGCCGCCGCAAAGCCCGCAGCCCCACGGGCTGTGGGGGCCACGCGAGCGGCTGCCAAAGAGCTTTCCAACGAGGCACGGCTTTCCCTCCTGGCTCTTCGGGCGTGGGAGCTGTGGCCAGAGCCGCGGCCCTACCGGAAAATGCTTCGCAGGCTGGCGCGGCGACGCCACGTGGGCGCCGGTGGCGCCGAGGCTGACGGCCGCCGCAAAGCCCGCAGCCCCACGGGCTGTGGGGCCACGCAAGCGGTTGCCAAAGAGCTTTCCAACGAGGCACGGCTTTCCCTCCTGGCTCTTCGGGCGTGGGAGCTGTGGCCAGAGCCGCGGCCCTACCGGAAAATGCTTCGCAGGCTGGCACAGCGGCTCCAGGTGGGCGCCGGTGGCGCCGAGGCTGACGGCCGCCGCAAAGCCCGCAGCCCCACGGGCTGTGGGGCCACGCGAGCGGCTGCCAAAGAGCATTCCAACGAGGCACGGCTTTCCCTCCTGGCTCTTCGGGCGTGGGAGCTGTGGCCAGAGCCGCGGCCCGACCGGAAAATGCTTCGCAGGCTGGCGCGGCGGCGCCATGTGGGCGCCGGTGGCGCCGAGGCTGACGGCCGCCGCAAAGCCCGCAGCCCCACGGGCTGTGGGGCCACGCGAGCGGTTGCCAAAGAGCTTTCCAACGAGGCACGGCTTTCCCTCCTGGCTCTTCGGGCGTGGGAGCTGTGGCCAGAGCCGCGGCCCTACTGGAAAATGCTTCGCAGGCTGGCGCGGCGGCGCCAGGTGGGCGCCGGTGGCGCCGAGGCTGATGGCCGCCGCAAAGCCCGCAGCCCCACGGACTGTGGGGCCACGCGAGCGGCTGCCAAAGAGCTTTCCAACGAGGCACGGCTTTCTCTCCTGGCTCTTTAGGCGTGGGAGCTGTGGCCAGAGTCGCGGCCCTACCGGAAAATGCTTCGCAGGCTGGCGCGGCCGCGCCAGGTGGGCTCCGGTGGCGCCGAGGCTGAAGGCCGCCACAAAGCCCGCAGCCCCACGGGCTGTGGGGCCACGCGAGCAGCTGCCAAAGAGCTTTCCAACGAGGCACAGCTTTCCCTCCTGACTCTTTGGGCGTTGGAGCTGCGGCCAGAACCGCTGCCCTACCGGAAAATGCTTCGCAGGCTGGCGCAGCCGCGCCATGTGGGCGCCGGTGGCGCCGAGGCTGACGGCCGCCGCAAAGCCCGCAGCCCCACGGGCTGTGGGGCCACGCGAGCGGCTGCCAAAGAGCTTTCCAACGAGGCATGGCTTTCCCTCCTGGCTCTTCGGGCGTGGGAGCTGTGGCCAGAGCCGCGGCCCTACCAGAAAATGCTTCGCGGGCTGGCGCCGTGGCACCAGGTGGGCGCCGGTGGCGCCGAGGCTGACGGCCGCCGCAAAGCCCGCAGCCCCACGGGCTCTGGGGCCACGCGAGCGGCTGCCAAAGAGCTTTCCAACGAGGCACGGCTTTCCCTCCTGGCTCTTCGGGCGTGGGAGCTGTGGCCAGAGCCGCGGACCTACCGGAAAATGCTTCGCAGGCTGGTGCGGCGGCGCCATGTGGGCGCCGGTGGCGCCGAGGCTGACGGCCGCCGCAAAGCCCGCAGCCCCACGGGCTGTGGGGCCACGCGAGCGGCTGCCAAAGAGCTTTCCAACGAGGCACGGCTTTCCCTCCTGGCTCTTCGGGCGTGGGAGCTGTGGCCAGAGCCGCGGCCCTACCGGAAAATGCTTCGCGGGCTGGCGCAGCGGCGCCATGTGGGCGCGGGTGGCGCCGAGGCTGACGGCCGCCGCAAAGCCCGCAGCCCCACGGGCTGTGGGGCCACGCGAGCAGCTGCCAAAGAGCTTTCCAACGAGGCACGGCTTTCCCTCCTGGCTCTTCGGGCGTGGAAGCTGTGGCCAGAGCCACGGCCCTAGCAGAAAATGCTTCGCAGCTTGGCGCGGCAGCGCCACGTGGGCGCCGGTGGCGCCGAGGCTGATGGCCGCCGCACAGCCCGCAGCCCCACGGGCTGTGGGGCCACGCGAGCGGCTGCCAAAGAGCTTTCCAACGAGGCACGGCTTTCCCTCCTGGCTCTTCGGGCGTGGGAGCTGTGGCCAGAGCTGCGGACCTACCGGAAAATGCTTCGCAGGCTGGTGCGGCGGCGCCGTGTGGGCGCCGGTGGCGCCGAGGCTGACGGCCGCCGCAAAGCCCGCAGCCCCACGGGCTGTGGGGCCACGCGAGCGGCTGCCAAAGAGCTTTCCAACGAGGCACGGCTTTCCCTCCTGGCTCTTCGGGCGTGGGAGCTGTGGCCAGAGCCGCGGCCCTACCGGAAAATGCTTCGCGGGCTGGCGCAGCGGCGCCATGTGGGCGCGGGTGGCGCCGAGGCTGACGGCCGCCGCAAAGCCCGCAGCCCCACGGGCTGTGGGGCCACGCGAGCAGCTGCCAAAGAGCTTTCC
Organism: Chroicocephalus ridibundus; assembly: GCF_963924245.1. Classification (NCBI taxonomy): domain Eukaryota; kingdom Metazoa; phylum Chordata; class Aves; order Charadriiformes; family Laridae; genus Chroicocephalus; species Chroicocephalus ridibundus. The sequence goes on from NW_026961305.1 coordinate 122,770, forward strand.
AACGAGGCACGGCTTTCCCTCCTGGCTCTTCGGGCGTGGAAGCTGTGGCCAGAGCCACGGCCCTAGCAGAAAATGCTTCGCAGCTTGGCGCGGCAGCGCCACGTGGGCGCCGGTGGCGCCGAGGCTGATGGCCGCCGCACAGCCCGCAGCCCCACGGGCTGTGGGGCCACGCGAGCGGCTGCCAAAGAGCTTTCCAACGAGGCATGGCTTTCCCTCCTGGCTCTTCGGGCGTGGGAGCTGTGGCCAGAGCCGCGGCCCTACCGGAAAATGCTTCGCAGGCTGGCACAGCGGCGCCAGGTGGGCGCCGGTGGCGCCGAGGCTGACGGCCGCCGCAAAGCCCGCAGCCCCACGGGCTGTGGGGCCACGCGAGCGGCTGCCAAAGAGCTTTCCAACGAGGCACGGCTTTCCCTCCTGGCTCTTCGGGCGTGGGAGCTGTGGCCAGAGCCGCGGCCCTACCGGAAAATGCTTCGTAGGCTGGCGCGGCGGCGCCACGTGGGCGCCGGTGGCGCCGAGGCTGACGGCCGCCGCAAAGCCCGCAGCCCCACGGGCTGTGGGGCCACGCAAGCGGTTGCCAAAGAGCTTTCCAACGAGGCACGGCTTTCCCTCCTGGCTCTTCGGGCGTGGGAGCTGTGGCCAGAGCCGCGGCCCTACCGGAAAATGCTTCGCAGGCTGGCACAGCGGCTCCAGGTGGGCGCCGGTGGCGCCGAGGCTGATGGCCGCCGCAAAGCCCGCAGACCCACGGGCTGTGGGGCCACGCGAGCGGCTGCCAAAGAGCATTCCAACGAGGCACGGCTTTCCCTCCTGGCTCTTCGGGCGTGGGAGCTGTGGCCAGAGCCGCGGCCCGACCGGAAAATGCTTCGCAGGCTGGCGCGGCGGCGCCACGTGGGCGCCGGTGGCGCCGAGGCTGACGGCCGCCGCAAAGCCCGCAGCCCCACGGGCTGTGGGGCCACGCGAGCGGTTGCCAAAGAGCTTTCCAACGAGGCACGGCTTTCCCTCCTGGCTCTTCGGGCGTGGGAGCTGTGGCCAGAGCCGCGGCCCTACTGGAAAATGCTTCGCAGGCTGGCGCGGCGGCGCCAGGTGGGCGCCGGTGGCGCCGAGGCTGACGGCCGCCGCAAAGCCCGCAGCCCCACGGACTGTGGGGCCACGCGAGCGGCTGCCAAAGAGCTTTCCAACGAGGCACGGCTTTCTCTCCTGGCTCTTTAGGCGTGGGAGCTGTGGCCAGAGTCGCGGCCCTACCGGAAAATGCTTCGCAGGCTGGCGCGGCCGCGCCAGGTGGGCTCCGGTGGCGCCGAGGCTGAAGGCCGCCACAAAGCCCGCAGCCCCACGGGCTGTGGGGCCACGCGAGCAGCTGCCAAAGAGCTTTCCAACGAGGCACAGCTTTCCCTCCTGACTCTTTGGGCGTTGGAGCTGTGGCCAGAACCGCTGCCCTACCGGAAAATGCTTCGCAGGCTGGCGCAGCCGCGCCATGTGGGCGCCGGTGGCGCCGAGGCTGACGGCCGCCGCAAAGCCCGCAGCCCCACGGGCTGTGGGGCCACGCGAGCGGCTGCCAAAGAGCTTTCCAACGAGGCACGGCTTTCCCTCCTGGCTCTTCGGGCGTGGGAGCTGTGGCCAGAGCCGCGGCCCTACCAGAAAATGCTTCGCGGGCTGGCGCCGTGGCGCCAGGTGGGCGCCGGTGGCGCCGAGGCTGACGGCCGCCGCAAAGCCCGCAGCCCCACGGGCTCTGGGGCCACGCGAGCGGCTGCCAAAGAGCTTTCCAACGAGGCACGGCTTTCCCTCCTGGCTCTTTGGGCGTGGGAGCTGTGGCCAGAGCCGCGGACCTACCGGAAAATGCTTCGCAGGCTGGTGCGGCGGCGCCATGTGGGCGCCGGTGGCGCCGAGGCTGACGGACGCCGCAAAGCCCGCAGACCCACGGGCTGTGGGGCCACGCGAGCGGCTGCCAAAGAGCTTTCCAACGAGGCACGGCTTTCCCTCCTGGCTCTTCGGGCGTGGGAGCTGTGGCCAGAGCCGCGGCCCTACCGGAAAATGCTTCGCGGGCTGGCGCAGCGGCGCCATGTGGGCGCGGGTGGCGCCGAGGCTGACGGACGCCGCAAAGCCCGCAGACCCACGGGCTGTGGGGCCACGCGAGCAGCTGCCAAAGAGCTTTCCAACGAGGCACGGCTTTCCCTCCTGGCTCTTCGGGCGTGGAAGCTGTGGCCAGAGCCACGGCCCTAGCAGAAAATGTTTCGCAGCTTGGCGCGGCAGCGCCACGTGGGCGCCGGTGGCGCCGAGGCTGATGGCCGCCGCACAGCCCGCAGCCCCACGGGCTGTGGGGCCACGCGAGCGGCTGCCAAAGAGCTTTCCAACGAGGCATGGCTTTCCCTCCTGGCTCTTCGGGCGTGGGAGCTGTGGCCAGAGCCGCGGCCCTACCGGAAAATGCTTCGCAGGCTGGCACAGCGGCGCCAGGTGGGCGCCGGTGGCGCCGAGGCTGACGGCCGCCGCAAAGCCCGCAGCCCCACGGGCTGTGGGGCCACGCGAGCGGCTGCCAAAGAGCTTTCCAACGAGGCACGGCTTTCCCTCCTGGCTCTTCGGGCGTGGGAGCTGTGGCCAGAGCCGCGGAACTACCGGAAAATGCTTCGCAGGCTGGCGCGGCGGCGCCACGTGGGCGCCGGTGGCGCCGAGGCTGACGGCCGCCGCAAAGCCCGCAGCCCCACGGGCTGTGGGGCCACGCGAGCGGTTGCCAAAGAGCTTTCCAACGAGGCACGGCTTTCCCTCCTGGCTCTTCGGGCGTGGGAGCTGTGGCCAGAGCCGCGGCCCTACTGGAAAATGCTTCGCAGGCTGGCGCGGCGGCGCCAGGTGGGCGCCGGTGGCGCCGAGGCTGATGGCCGCCGCAAAGCCCGCAGCCCCACGGGCTGTGGGGACACGCGAGCGGCTGCCAAAGAGCTTTCCAACGAGGCACGGCTTTCCCTCCTGACTCTTTGGGCGTTGGAGCTGTGGCCAGAACCGCTGCCCTACCGGAAAATGCTTCGCAGGCTGGCGCAGCCGCGCCATGTGGGCGCCGGTGGCGCCGAGGCTGACGGCCGCCGCAAAGCCCGCAGCCCCACGGGCTGTGGGGCCACGCGAGCGGCTGCCAAAGAGCTTTCCAACGAGGCACAGCTTTCCCTCCTGACTCTTCGGGTGTTGGAGCTGTGGCCAGAACCGCTGCCCTACCGGAAAATGCTTCGCAGGCTGGCGCAGCCGCGCCATGTGGGCGCCGGTGGCGCTGAGGCTGACGGCCGCCGCAAGGCCCGCAGCCCCACGGGCTGTGGGGCCACGCGAGCAGCTGCCAAAGAGCTTTCCAACGAGGCACGGCTTTCTCTCCTGGCTCTTCGGGCGTGGGAGCTGTGGCCAGAACCGCGGCCCTACCGGAAAATGCTTCGCGGGCTGGCGCGGCGGCGCCAGGTGGGCGCCGGTGGCGCCGAGGCTGACGGCCGCCGCAAAGTCCGCAGCCCCACGGGCTGTGGGGCCACGCGAGCGGCTGCCAAAGAGCTTTCCAACGAGGCACGGCTTTCCCTCCTGGCTCTTCGGGCGTGGGAGCTGTGGCCAGAGCCGCGGCCCTACCGGAAAATGCTTCGCAGGCTGGCGCGGCCGCGCCAGGTGGGCTCAGGTGGCGCCGAGGCTGAAGGCCGCCGCAAAGCCCACAGCCCCACGGGCTGTGGGGCCACGATAGCATCTGCCAAAGAGCTTTCCAACGAGGCACGGCTTTCCCTCCTGGCTCTTCGGGCGTGGGAGCTGTGGCCAGAGACGCGGAACTACCGGAAAATGCTTTGCAGGCTGGCGCGGCGGCGCCACGTGGGCGCCGGTGGCGCCGAGGCTGACGGCCGCTGCAAAGCCCGCAGCCCCACGGGCTGTGGGGCCACGCGAGCGGTTGCCAAAGAGCTTTCCAACGAGGCACGGCTTTCCCTCCTGGCTCTTTGGGCGTGGGAGCTGTCGCCAGAGTCGCGGCCCTACCGGAAAATGCTTCGCAGGCTGGCGCGGCCGCGCCAGGTGGGCTCCGGTGGCGCCGAGGCTGAAGGCCGCCACAAAGCCCGCAGCCCCACGGGCTGTGGGGCCACGCGAGCAGCTGCCAAAGAGCTTTCCAACGAGGCACAGCTTTCCCTCCTGGCTCTTCGGGCGTGGAAGCTGTGGCCAGAGCCACGGCCCTAGCAGAAAATGCTTCGCAGCTTGGCGCGGCAGCGCCACGTGGGCGCCGGTGGCGCCGAGGCTGACGGCCGCCGCAAAGCCCGCAGCCCCACGGGCTGTGGGGCCACGCGAGCGGTTGCCAAAGAGCTTTCCAACGAGGCACAGCTTTCCCTCCTGGCTCTTCGGGCGTGGGAGCTGTGGCCAGAGCCGCGGCCCCAACGGAAAATGCTTCGCAGGCTGGTGCGGCGGCGCCATGTGGGCGCCGGTGGCGCCGAGGCTGACGGCCGCCGCAAAGCCCGCAGCCCCACGGGCTGTGGGGCCACGCGAGCGGCTGCCAAAGAGCTTTCCAACGAGGCACGGCTTTCCCTCCTGGCTCTTCGGGCGTGGGAGCTGTGGCCAGAGCCGCGGCCCTACCGGAAAATGCTTCGCGGGCTGGCGCAGCGGCGCCATGTGGGCGCGGGTGGCGCCGAGGCTGACGGCCGCCGCAAAGCCCGCAGCCCCACGGGCTGTGGGGCCACGCGAGCAGCTGCCAAAGAGCTTTCCAACGAGGCACGGCTTTCCCTCCTGGCTCTTCGGGCGTGGAAGCTGTGGCCAGAGCCACGGCCCTAGCAGAAAATGCTTCGCAGCTTGGCGCGGCAGCGCCACGTGGGCGCCGGTGGCGCCGAGGCTGATGGCCGCCGCACAGCCCGCAGCCCCACGGGCTGTGGGGCCACGCGAGCGGCTGCCAAAGAGCTTTCCAACGAGGCATGGCTTTCCCTCCTGGCTCTTCGGGCGTGGGAGCTGTGGCCAGAGCCGCGGCCCTACCGGAAAATGCTTCGCAGGCTGGCACAGCGGCGCCAGGTGGGCGCCGGTGGCGCCGAGGCTGACGGCCGCCGCAAAGCCCGCAGCCCCACGGGCTGTGGGGCCACGCGAGCGGCTGCCAAAGAGCTTTCCAACGAGGCACGGCTTTCCCTCCTGGCTCTTCGGGCGTGGGAGCTGTGGCCAGAGCCGCGGCCCTACCGGAAAATGCTTCGCAGGCTGGCGCGGCCGCGCCACGTGGGCGCCGGTGGCGCCGAGGCTGACGGCCGCCGCAAAGCCCGCAGCCCCACGGGCTGTGGGGCCACGCAAGCGGTTGCCAAAGAGCTTTCCAACGAGGCACGGCTTTCCCTCCTGGCTCTTCGGGCGTGGGAGCTGTGGCCAGAGCCGCGGCCCTACCGGAAAATGCTTCGCAGGCTGGCGCGGCCGCGCCACGTGGGCGCCGGTGGCGCCGAGGCTGACGGCCGCCACAAAGCCCGCAGCCCCACGGGCTGTGGGGCCACGCGAGCGGCTGCCAAAGAGCTTTCCAACGAGGCACGGCTTTCCCTCCTGGCTCTTCGGGCGTGGGAGCTGTGGCCAGAGCCGCGGCCCTACTGGAAAATGCTTCGCAGGCTGGCGCGGCGGCGCCAGGTGGGCGCCGGTGGCGCCGAGGCTGATGGCCGCCGCAAAGCCCGCAGCCCCACGGGCTGTGGGGCCACGCGAGCGGCTGCCAAAGAGCTTTCCAACGAGGCACGGCTTTCTCTCCTGGCTCTTTGGGCGCGGGAGCTGTGGCCAGAGTCGCGGCCCTACCGGAAAATGCTTCACAGGCTGGCGCGGCCGCGCCAGGTGGGCTCCGGTGGCGCCGAGGCTGAAGGCCGCCACAAAGCCCGCAGCCCCACGGGCTGTGGGGCCACGTGAGCAGCTGCCAAAGAGCTTTCCAACGAGGCACAGCTTTCCCTCCTGACTCTTTGGGCGTTGGAGCTGTGGCCAGAACCGCTGCCCTACCCGAAAATGCTTCGCAGGCTGGCGCAGCCGCGCCATGTGGGCGCCGGTGGCGCCGAGGCTGACGGCCGCCGCAAAGCCCGCAGCCCCACGGGCTGTGGGGCCACGCGAGCGGCTGCCAAAGAGCTTTCCAACGAGGCACGGCTTTCCCTCCTGGCTCTTCGGGCGTGGGAGCTGTGGCCAGAGCCGCGGCCCTACCAGAAAATGCTTCGCGGGCTGGCGCGGCGGCGCCAGGTGGGCGCCGGTGGCGCCGAGGCTGACGGCCGCCGCAAAGCCCGCAGCCCCACGGGCTCTGGGGCCACGCGAGCGGCTGCCAAAGAGCTTTCCAACGAGGCACGGCTTTCCCTCCTGGCTCTTCGGGCGTGGGAGCTGTGGCCAGAGCCGCGGACCTACCGGAAAATGCTTCGCAGGCTGGTGCGGCGGCGCCATGTGGGCGCCGGTGGCGCCGAGGCTGACGGCCGCCGCAAAGCCCGCAGCCCCACGGGCTGTGGGGCCACGCGAGCGGCTGCCAAAGAGCTTTCCAACGAGGCACGGCTTTCCCTCCTGGCTCTTCGGGCGTGGGAGCTGTGGCCAGAGCCGCGGCCCTACCGGAAAATGCTTCGCGGGCTGGCGCAGCGGCGCCATGTGGGCGCGGGTGGCGCCGAGGCTGACGGCCGCCGCAAAGCCCGCAGCCCCACGGGCTGTGGGGCCACGCAAGCGGTTGCCAAAGAGCTTTCCAACGAGGCACGGCTTCCCCTCCTGGCTCTTCGGGCGTGGGAGCTGTGGCCAGAGCCGTGGCCCTACCGGAAAATGCTTCGCAGGCTGGCACAGCGGCGCCAGGTGGGCGCCGGTGGCGCCGAGGCTGACGGCCGCCGCAAAGCCCGCAGCCCCACGGGCTGTGGGGCCGCGCGAGCGGTTGCCAAAGAGCTTTCCAACGAGGCACGGCTTTCCCTCCTGGCTCTTCGGGCGTGGGAGCTGTGGCCAGAGCCGCGGCCCTACCGGAAAATGCTTCGCAGGCTGGCGCGGCCGCGCCAGGTGGGCTCCAGTGGCGCCGAGGCTGAAGGCCGCCGCAAAGCCCGCAGCCCCACGGGCTGTGGGGCCACGGTAGCAGCTGCCAAAGAGCTTTCCAACGAGGCACAGCTTTCCCTCCTGGCTCTTCGGGCGTGGAAGCTGTGGCCAGAGCCACGGCCCTAGCAGAAAATGCTTCGCAGCTTGGCGCGGCAGCGCCACGTGGGCGCCAGTGGCGCCGAGGCTGACGGCCGCCGCGCAGCCCGCAGCCCCACGGGCTGTGGGGCCACGCGAGCGGCTGCCAAAGAGCTTTCCAACGAGGCATGGCTTTCCCTCCTGGCTCTTCGGGCGTGGGAGCTGTGGCCAGAGCCGCGGCCCTACCGGAAAATGCTTCGCAGGCTGGCACAGCGGCGCCAGGTGGGCGCCGGTGGCGCCGAGGCTGACGGCCGCCGCAAAGCCCGCAGCCCCACGGGCTGTGGGGCCACGCGAGCGGCTGCCAAAGAGCTTTCCAACGAGGCACGGCTTTCCCTCCTGGCTCTTCGGGCGTGGGAGCTGTGGCCAGAGCCGCGGCCCTACCTGAAAATGCTTCGCAGGCTGGCACGGCGGCGCCACGTGGGCGCCGGTGGCGCCGAGGCTGACGGCCGCCGCAAAGCCCGCAGCCCCACGGGCTGTGGGGCCGCGCGAGCGGCTGCCAAAGAGCTTTCCAACGAGGCACGGCTTTCCCTCCTGGCTCTTCGGGCGTGGGAGCTGTGGCCAGAGCCGCGGCCCTACCGGAAAATGCTTCGCAGGCTGGCACAGCGGCTCCAGGTGGGCGCCGGTGCCGCCGAGGCTGACGGCCGCCGCAAAGCCCGCAGCCCCACGGGCTGTGTGGCCACGCGAGCGGCTGCCAAAGAGCTTTCCAACGAGGCACGGCTTTCCCTCCTGGCTCTTCGGGCGTGGGAGCGGTGGCCAGAGCCGCGGCCCTACCGGAAAATGCTTCGCACGCTGGCGCGGCGGCGCCAGGTGGGCGCCGGTGGCGCCGAGGCTGACGGCCGCCGCAAAGCCCGCAGCCCCATGGGCTGTGGGGCCACGCGAGCAGCTGCCAAAGAGCTTTCCAACGAGGCACGGCTTTCCCTCCTGGCTCTTCGGGCGTGGGAGCTGTGGCCAGAGCCGCGGCCCTACCGGAAAATGCTTCGCGGGCTGGCGCAGCGGCGCCATGTGGGCGCGGGTGGCACCAAGGCTGACGGCCGCCGCAAAGCCCGCAGCCCCACGGGCTGTGGGGCCACGCGAGCAGCTGCCAAAGAGCTTTCCAACGAGGCACGGCTTTCCCTCCTGGCTCTTCGGGCGTGGGAACTGTTGCCAGAGCCGCGGTCCTACCGAAAAATGCTTCGCGGGCTGGCTCGGAGGCTCCAGGTGGGCGCTGGTGGCGCCGAGGCTGACGGCCACCGCAAAGCCCGCAGCCCCACGGGCTGTGGGGCCACGCGAGCGGCTGCCAAAGAGCTTTCCAACGAGGCACGGCTTTCCCTCCTGGCTCTTCGGGCGTGGGAGCTGTGGCCAGAGCCGCGGCCCTACCGGAAAATGCTTCGCAGGCTGGCACAGCGGCGCCAGGTGGGCGCCGGTGGCGCCGAGGCTGACGGCCGCCGCAAAGCCCGCAGCCCCACGGGCTGTGGGGCCACGCGAGCGGCTGCCAAAGAGCTTTCCAACGAGGCACGGCTTTCCCTCCTGGCTCTTCGGGCGTGGGAGCTGTGGCCAGAGCCGCGGCCCTACCAGAAAATGCTTTGCAGGCTAGCGCGGCAGCGCCAGGTGGGCGCCGGTGGCGCCAAGGCTGACGGCCGCCGCAAATCCCGCAGCCCCACGGGCTGTGGGGCCACGCGAGCGGCTGCCAAAGAGCTTTCCAACGAGGCACGGCTTTCCCTCCTGGCTCTTCGGGCGTGGGAGCTGTGGCCAGAGCCGCGGCCCTACCGGAAAATGCTTCGCAGGCTGGCACAGCGGCGCCACGTGGGCGCCTATGGCGCCGAGGCTGACGGCCGCCGCAAAGCCCGCAGCCCCACGGGCTGTGGGGCCACGCGAGCGGTTGCCAAAGAGCTTTCCAACGAGGCACGGCTTTCCCTCCTGGCTCTTCGGGCGTGGGAGCTGTGGCCAGAGCCGCGGCCCTACCGGAAAATGCTTCGCAGGCTGGCACAGCGGCTCCAGGTGGGCGCCGGTGGCGCCGAGGCTGATGGCCGCCGCAAAGCCCGCAGCCCCACGGGCTGTGGGGCCACGCGAGCGGCTGCCAAAGAGCTTTCCAACGAGGCACGGCTTTCCCTCCTGGCTCTTCGGGCGTGGGAGCTGTGGCCAGAGCCGCGGCCCGACCAGAAAATGCTTCGCAGGCTGGCACAGCGGCTCCAGGTGGGCGCCGGTGGCGCCGAGGCTGACGGCCGCCGCAAAGCCCGCAGCCCCATGGGCTGTGGGGCCACGCGAGCAGCTGCCAAAGAGCTTTCCAACGAGGCATGGCTTTCCCTCCTGGCTCTTCGGGCGTGGGAGCTGTGGCCAGAGCCGCGGCCCTACCGGAAAATGCTTCGCGGGCTGGCGCAGCGGTGCCATGTGGGCGCGGGTGGCACCAAGGCTGACGGCCGCCGCAAAGCCCGCAGCCCCACGGGCTGTGGGGCCACGCGAGCAGCTGCCAAAGAGCTTTCCAACGAGGCACGGCTTTCCCTCCTGGCTCTTCGGGCGTGGGAGCTGTGGCCAGAGCCGCGGCTCTACCGGAAAATGCTTCGCAGGCTGGTGCGGCGGCGCCACGTGGGCGCCGGTGGTGCCGAGGCTGACGGCCGCCGCAAAGCCCTCAGCCCCACGGGCTGTGGGGCCACGCGAGCGGCTGCCAAAGAGCTTTCCAACGAGGCACGGCTTTCTCTCCTGGCTCTTCGGGCGTGGGAGCTGTGGCCAGAGCTGCGGCCCTACCGGAAAATGCTTCGCGGGCTGGCGCGGAGGCGCCACGTGGGCGCCGGTGGCGCCGAGGCTGACGGCCGCCGCAAAGCCCGCAGCCCCACGGGCTGTGGGGCCACGCGAGCGGCTGCCAAAGAGCTTTCCAACGAGGCACGGCTTTCCCTCCTGGCTCTTCGGGCGTGGGAGCTGTGGCCAGAGCCGCGGCCCTACCGGAAAATGCTTCGCAGGCTGGCGCGGCCGCGCCAGTTGGGCGCAGGTGGCACCGAGGCTGACGGCCGCCGCAAAGCCCGCAGCCCCACGGGCTGTGGGGCCACGCGAGCGGCTGCCAAAGAGCTTTCCAACGAGGCACGGCTTTCCGTTCTGGCTCTTCGGGCGTGGGAGTTGTGGCCAGAGCCGCGGCCGTACCAGAAAATGCTTCGCAGGCTGGCGCGGCCGCACCAGGTGGGCGCCGGTGGCGCCGAGGCTGACGGCCGCCGCAAAGCCCGCAGCCCCACGGGCTGTGGGGCCACGCGAGCGGCTGCCAAAGAGCTTTCCAACAAGGCACGGCTTTCCCTCCTGGCTCTTCGGGCGTGGGAGCTGTGGCCAGAGCCGCGGCCCTACCAGAAAATGCTTCGCAGGCTGGCGTGGCGGCTCCACGTAGGCGCCGGCGGCACCGAGGCTGACGGCCGCTGCAAAGCCCGCAGCCCCATTGGCTGTGGGGCCACGCGAGCGGCTGCTAAAGAGCTTTCCAACGAGGCACGGCTTTCCCTCCTGGCTCTTCGGGCGTGGGAGCTGTGGCCAGAGCTGCGGCCCTACCAGAAAATGCTTCGCAGGCTGGCGCGGCCGCGCCAGGTGGGCGCCAGTGGTGCCGAGGCTGACGGCCGCCGCAAAGCCCGCAGCCCCACGGGCTGTGGGGCCACGCGAGCAGCTGCCAAAGAGCTTTCCAACGAGGCACGGCTTTCCCTCCTGGCTCTTCGGGCGTGGGAGCTGTGGCCAGAGCCGCGGCCCTACCGGAAAATGCTTCGCAGGCTGGTGCGGCGGCGCCACGTGGGCGCCGGTGGTGCCGAGGCTGACGGCCGCCGCAAAGCCCGCAGCCCCACGGGCTGTGGGGCCACGCGAGCGGCTGCCAAAGAGCTTTCCAACGAGGCACGGCTTTCTCTCCTGGCTCTTCGGGCGTGGGAGCTGTGGCCAGAGCTGCGGCCCTACCGGAAAATGCTTCGCGGGCTGGCGCGGAGGCGCCACGTGGGCGCCGGTGGCGCCGAGGCTGACGGCCGCCGCAAAGCCCGCAGCCCCACGGGCTGTGGGGCCACGCGAGCGGCTGCCAAAGAGCTTTCCAACGAGGCACGGCTTTCCCTCCTGGCTCTTCGGGCGTGGGAGCTGTCGCCAGAGTCGCGGCCCTACCGGAAAATGCTTCGCAGGCTGGCGCGGCCGTGCCAGGTGGGCTCCGGTGGCGCCGAGGCTGAAGGCCGCCACAAAGCCCGCAGACCCACGGGCTGTGGGGCCACGCGAGCAGCTGCCAAAGAGCTTTCCAACGAGGCACAGCTTTCCCTCCTGGCTCTTCGGGCGTGGGAGTTGTGGCCAGAGCCGCGGCCCTACCAGAAAATGCTTCGCAGGCTGGCGCGGCCGCACCAGGTGGGCGCCGGCGGCGCCGAGGCTGAAGGCCGCCGCAAAGCCCGCAGCCCCACGGGCTGTGGGGCCACGTGAGCGGCTGCCAAAGAGCTTTCCAACGAGGCACGGCTTTCCCTCCTGGCTCTTCGGGCGTGGGAGCTGTGGCCAGAGCCGCGGCCCTACCGGAAAATGCTTCGCAGGCTGGCGCGGCGGCGTCACGTGGGCGCCTATGGCGCCGAGGCTGACGGCCGGCGCAAAGCCCGTAGCCCCACGGGCTGTGGGGCCACGTGAGCGGCTGCCAAAGAGCTTTCCAACGACGCACGGCTTTCTCTCCTGGCTCTTCGGGCGTGGGAGCTGTGGCCAGAGCCGCGGCCCTACCGGAGAATGCTTCGCGGGCTGGCGCGGAGGCGCCACGTGGGCGCCGGTGGCGCCGAGGCTGACGGCCGCCGCAAAGCACGCAGCCGCATGGGCTGTGGGGCCACGCGAGCGGCTGCCAAAGAGCTTTCCAACGAGGCACGGCTTTCCCTCCTGGCTCTTCGGGCGTGGAAGCTGTGGCCAGAGCCGCGGCCCTACCAGAAAATGCTTCGCAGGCTGGAACAGCAGCGCCAGGTGGGCACCGGTGGCGCCGAGGCTGACGGCCGCCGCAAAGCCCGCAGCCCCACGGGCTGTGGGGCCACGCGAGCGGCTGCCAAAGAGCTTTCCAACGAGGCACGGCTTTCCCTCCTGGCTCTTCGGGCGTGGGAGCTGTGGCCAGAGCCGCGGCCCTACCGGAAAATGCTTCGCAGGCTGGCACGGCCGCGCCAGGTGGGCGCCGGTGGCGCCGAGGCTGACGGCCGCCGCAAAGCCCGCAGCCCCACGGGCTGTGGGGCCACGCGAGCGGCTGCCAAAGAGCTTTCCAACGAGGCACGGCTTTCCGTCCTGGCTCTTCAGGCGTGGGAGTTGTGACCAGAGCCGCGGCCCTACCAGAAAAAGCTTCGCAGGCTGGCGCGGCCGCACCAGCTGGGCGCCGGCGGCGCCGAGGCTGAAGGCCACCGCAAAGCCCGCAGCCCCACGGGCTGTGGGGCCACGCGAGCGGCTGCCAAAGAGCTTTCCAACGAGGCACGGCTTTCCCTCCTGGCTCTTCGGGCGTGGGAGCTGTGGCCAGAGCCGCGGCGCTACCGGAAAATGCTTCGCAGGCTGGCGCAGCCGCGGCATGTGGGCGCCGGTGGCGCTGAGGCTGACGGCCGCCGCAAAGCCCGCAGCCCCACGGGCTGTGGGGCCACGCGAGCGGCTGCCAAAGAGCTTTCCAATGAGGCACAGCTTTCCCTCCTGGCTCTTCGGGCGTGGGAGCTGTGGCCAGAGCCGCGGCCCTACCGGAAAATGCTTCGCGGGCTGGCGCGGCGGCGTCACGTGGGCGCCGGTGGCGCCGAGGCTGACGGCCGCCGCAAAGCCCGCAGCCCCACGGGCTGTGGGGCCACGCGAGCGGCTGCCACAGAGCTTTCCAACGAGGCACGGCTTTCTCTCCTGGCGTTTCGGGCGTGGGAGCTGTGGCCAGAGCCGCGGCCCTACCGGAAAATGCTTCGCAGGCTGGTGCGGCGGCGCCAGGTGGGCGCCGGTGGCGCCGAGGCTGACGGCCGCTGCAAAGCCCGCAGCCCCACGGGCTGTGGGGCCACGCGAGCGGCTGCCAAAGAGCTTTCCAACAAGGCACGGCTTTCCGTTCTAGCTCTTCGGGCGTGGGAGTTGTGGCCAGAGCCGCGGCCCTACCAGAAAATGCTTCGCAGGCTGGAGCGGCCGCGCCAGGTGGGCGCCGGTGGCGCCGAGGCTGACGGCCGCCGCAAAGCCCGCAGCCCCACGGGCTGTGGGGCCACGCGAGCGCCTGCCAAAGAGCTTTCCAACGAGGCACGGCTTTCCCTCCTGGCTCTTCGGGCGTGGGAGCTGTGGCCAGAGCCGCGGCCCTACCGGAAAATGCTTCGCAGGCTGGCGCGGCCGCGCCAGTTGGGCGCAGGTGGCACCGAGGCTGACGGCCGCTGCAAAGCCCGCAGCCCCACGGGCTGTGGGGCCACGCGAGCGGCTGCCAAAGAGCTTTCCAACGAGGCACGGCTTTCCGTTCTAGCTCTTCGGGCGTGGGAGTTGTGGCCAGAGCCGCGGCCCTACCAGAAAATTCTTCGCAGGCTGGCGAGGCCGCACCAGGTGGGCGCCGGCGGCGCCGTGGCTGAAGGCCGCCGCAAAGCCCGCAGCCCCACGGGCTGTGGGGCCACGCGAGCGGCTGCCAAAGAGCTTTCCAACGAGGCACGGCTTTCCCTCCTGGCTCTTCGGGCGTGGGAGCTGTGGCCAGAGCCGCGGCCCTACCAGAAAATGCTTCGCAGGCTGGCGTGGCGGCTCCACGTAGGCGCCGGCGGCACCGAGGCTGACGGCCGCCGCAAAGCCCGCAGCCCCACGGGCTGTGGGGCCACGCGAGCAGCTGCCAAAGAGGTTTTCAACGAGGCACGGCTTTCCCTCCTGGCTCTTCGTGCGTGGGAGCTGTGGCCAGAGCCGCGGCCCTACCGGAAAATGCTTCGCAGGCTGGTGCGGCGGCGCCACGTGGGCGCCGGTGGTGCCGAGGCTGACGGCCGCCGCAAAGCCCGCAGCCCCACGGGCTGTGGGTCCACGCGAGCGGCTGCCAAAGAGCTTTCCAACGAGGCACGGCTTTCTCTCCTGTCTCTTCGGGCGTGGGAGCTGTGGCCAGAGCCGCGGCCCTACCGGAAAATGCTTTGCGGGCTGGCGCGGAGGCGCCAGTTGGGCGCAGGTGGCACCGAGGCTGACGGCCGCCGCAAAGCCCGCAGCCCCACGGGCTGTGGGGCCACGCGAGCGGCTGCCAAAGAGCTTTCCAACGAGGCACGGCTTTCCGTTCTAGCTCTTCGGGCGTGGGAGTTGTGGCCAGAGCCGCGGCCCTACCAGAAAATGCTTCGCAGGCTGGAGCGGCCGCGCCAGGTGGGCGCCGGTGGCGCCGAGGCTGACGGCCGCCGCAAAGCCCGCAGCCCCACGGGCTGTGGGGCCACGCGAGCGCCTGCCAAAGAGCTTTCCAACGAGGCACGGCTTTCCCTCCTGGCTCTTCGGGCGTGGGAGCTGTGGCCAGAGCCGCGGCCCTACCGGAAAATGCTTCGCAGGCTGGCGCGGCCGCGCCAGTTGGGCGCAGGTGGCACCGAGGCTGACGGCCGCTGCAAAGCCCGCAGCCCCACGGGCTGTGGGGCCACGCGAGCGGCTGCCAAAGAGCTTTCCAACGAGGCACGGCTTTCCGTTCTAGCTCTTCGGGCGTGGGAGTTGTGGCCAGAGCCGCGGCCCTACCAGAAAATTCTTCGCAGGCTGGCGAGGCCGCACCAGGTGGGCGCCGGCGGCGCCGAGGCTGAAGGCCGCCGCAAAGCCCGCAGCCCCACGGGCTGTGGGGCCACGCGAGCGGCTGCCAAAGAGCTTTCCAACGAGGCACGGCTTTCCCTCCTGGCTCTTCGGGCGTGGGAGCTGTGGCCAGAGCCGCGGCCCTACCAGAAAATGCTTCGCAGGCTGGCGTGGCGGCTCCACGTAGGCGCCGGCGGCACCGAGGCTGACGGCCGCCGCAAAGCCCGCAGCCCCATTGGCTGTGGGGCCACGCGAGCGGCTGCTAAAGAGCTTTCCAACGAGGCACGGCTTTCCCTCCTGGCTCTTCGGGCGTGGGAGCTGTGGCCAGAGCTGCGGCCCTACCGGAAAATGCTTTGCAGGCTGGCGCGGCGGCGCCACGTGGGCGCCGGTGGTGCCGAGGCTGACGGCCGCCGCAAAGCCCGCAGCCCCACGGGCTGTGGGGCCACGCGAGCAGCTGCCAAAGAGCTTTCCAACGAGGCACGGCTTTCTCTCCTGGCGTTTCGGGCGTGGGAGCTGTGGCCAGAGCCGCGGCCCTACCGGAAAATGCTTCGCAGGCTGGTGCGGCGGCGCCAGGTGGGCGCCGGTGGCGCCGAGGCTGACGGCCGCTGCAAAGCCCGCAGCCCCACGGGCTGTGGGGCCACGCGAGCGGCTGCCAAAGAGCTTTCCAACGAGGCACGGCTTTCCGTTCTAGCTCTTCGGGCGTGGGAGTTGTGGCCAGAGCCGCGGCCCTACCAGAAAATGCTTCGCAGGCTGGAGCGGCCGCGCCAGGTGGGCGCCGGTGGCGCCGAGGCTGACGGCCGCCGCAAAGCCCGCAGCCCCACGGGCTGTGGGGCCACGCGAGCGCCTGCCAAAGAGCTTTCCAACGAGGCACGGCTTTCCCTCCTGGCTCTTCGGGCGTGGGAGCTGTGGCCAGAGCCGCGGCCCTACCGGAAAATGCTTCGCAGGCTGGCGCGGCCGCGCCAGTTGGGCGCAGGTGGCACCGAGGCTGACGGCCGCTGCAAAGCCCGCAGCCCCACGGGCTGTGGGGCCACGCGAGCGGCTGCCAAAGAGCTTTCCAACGAGGCACGGCTTTCCGTTCTAGCTCTTCGGGCGTGGGAGTTGTGGCCAGAGCCGCGGCCCTACCAGAAAATTCTTCGCAGGCTGGCGAGGCCGCACCAGGTGGGCGCCGGCGGCGCCGAGGCTGAAGGCCGCCGCAAAGCCCGCAGCCCCATTGGCTGTGGGGCCACGCGAGCGGCTGCCAAAGAGCTTTCCAACGAGGCACGGCTTTCCCTCCTGGCTCTTCGGGCGTGGGAGCTGTGGCCAGAGCCGCGGCCCTACCGGAAAATGCTTTGCAGGCTGGCGCGGCGGCGCCACGTGGGCGCCGGTGGTGCCGAGGCTGACGGCCGCCGCAAACCCCGCAGCCCCACGGGCTGTGGGGCCACGCGAGCAGCTGCCAAAGAGCTTTCCAACGAGGCACGGCTTTCCCTCCTGGCTCTTCGGGCGTGGGAGCTGTGGCCAGAGCCGCGGCCCTACCGGAAAATGCTTCGCAGGCTGGTGCGGCGGCGCCACGTGGGCGCCGGTGGTGCCGAGGCTGACGGCCGCCGCAAAGCCCGCAGCCCCACGGGCTGTGGGGCCACGCGAGCGGCTGCCAAAGAGCTTTCCAACGAGGCACGGCTTTCTCTCCTGTCTCTTCGGGCGTGGGAGCTGTGGCCAGAGCTGCGGCCCTACCGGAAAATGCTTCGCGGGCTGGCGCGGAGGCGCCACGTGGGCGCCGGTGGCGCCGAGGCTGACGGCCGCCGCAAAGCCCGCAGCCCCACGGGCTGTGGGGCCACGCGAGCGGCTGCCAAAGAGCTTTCCAACGAGGCACGGCTTTCCCTCCTGGCTCTTCGGGCGTGGGAGCTGTGGCCAGAGCCGCGGCCCTACCGGAAAATGCTTCGCAGGCTGGCGCGGCCGCGCCAGGTGGGCGCAGGTGGCACCGAGGCTGACGGCCGCCGCAAAGCCCGCAGCCCCACGGGCTGTGGGGCCACGCGAGCGGCTGCCAAAGAGCTTTCCAACGAGGCACGGCTTTCCGTTCTGGCTCTTCGGGCGTGGAAGCTGTGGCCAGAGCCGCGGCCCTACCGGAAAATGCTTCGCAGGCTGGAACAGCAGCGCCAGGTGGGCGCCGGTGGCGCCGAGGCTGACGGCCGCCGCAAAGCCCGCAGCCCCACGGGCTGTGGGGCCACGCGAGCGGCTGCCAAAGAGCTTTCCAACGAGGCACGGCTTTCCCTCCTGGCTCTTCGGGCGTGGGAGCTGTGGCCAGAGCCGCGGCCCTACCGGAAAATGCTTCGCAGGCTGGCACGGCCGCGCCACGTGGGCGCCGGTGGCGCCGAGGCTGACGGCCGCCGCAAAGCCCGCAGCCCCACGGGCTGTGGGGCCACGCGAGCGGCTGCCAAAGAGCTTTCCAACGAGGCACGGCTTTCCGTCCTGGCTCTTCGGGCGTGGGAGTTGTGACCAGAGCCGCGGCCCTACCAGAAAATGCTTCGCAGGCTGGCGCGGCTGCACCAGCTGGGCGCCGGCGGCGCCGAGGCTGAAGGCCACCGCAAAGCCCGCAGCCCCACGGGCTGTGGGGCCACGCGAGCGGCTGCCAAAGAGCTTTCCAACGAGGCACGGCTTTCCCTCCTGGCTCTTCGGGCGTGGGAGCTGTGGCCAGAGCCGCGGCGCTACCGGAAAATGCTTCGCAGGCTGGCGCAGCCGCGGCATGTGGGCGCCGGTGGCGCTGAGGCTGACGGCCGCCGCAAAGCCCGCAGCCCCACGGGCTGTGGGGCCACGCGAGCGGCTGCCAAAGAGCTTTCCAATGAGGCACGGCCTTCCCTCCTGGCTCTTCGGGCGTGGGAGCTGTGGCCAGAGCCGCGGCCCTACCGGAAAATGCTTCGCAGGCTGGCGAGGCGGCGTCACGTGGGCGCCGGTGGCGCCGAGGCTGACGGCCACCGCAAAGCCCGCAGCCCCACGGGCTCTGGGGCCACGCGAGCGGCTGCCACAGAGCTTTCCAACGAGGCACGGCTTTCTCTCCTGGCGTTTCGGGCGTGGGAGCTGTGGCCAGAGCCGCGGCCCTACCGGAAAATGCTTCGCAGGCTGGTGCGGCGGCGCCAGGTGGGCGCCGGTGGCGCCGAGGCTGACGGCCGCCGCAAAGCCCGCAGCCCCACGGGCTGTGGGCCCACGCGAGCAGCTGCCACAGAGCTTTCCAACGAGGCACGGCTTTCCCTCCTGGCTCTTCGGGCGTGGGAGCTGTGGCCAGAGCCGCGGCCCTACCAGAAAATGCTTCGCAGGCTGGTGCGGCAGCGCCACGTGGGCGCCGGTGGCGCCCAGGCTGACGGCCGCCGCAAAGCCTGCAGCCCCACGGGCTGTGGGGCCACGCGAGCGGCTGCCAAAGAGCTTTCCAACGAGGCACGGCTTTCCCTCCTGGCTCTTCGGGCGTGGGAGCTGTTGCCAGAGCCGCGGCCCTACCGAAAAATGCTTCGCGGGCTGGCGCGGAGGCTCCAGGTGGGCGCTGGTGGCGCCGAGGCTGACGGCCACCGCAAAGCCCGCAGCCCCACGGGCTGTGGGGCCACGCGAGCGGCTGCCAAAGAGCTTTCCAACGAGGCACGGCTTTCCCTCCTGGCTCTTCGGGCGTGGGAGCTGTGGCCAGAGCCGCGGCCCTACCGGAAAATGCTTCGCAGGCTGGCACAGCGGCGCCACGTGGGCGCCGGTGGCGCCGAGGCTGACGGCCGCCGCAAAGCCCGCAGCACCACGGGCTGTGGGGCCACGCGAGCGGCTGCCAAAGAGCTTTCCAACGAGGCACGGCTTTCCCTCCTGGCTCTTTGGGCGTGGGAGCTGTGGCCAGAGCTGCGGCCCTACCGGAAAATGCTTCGCGGGCTGGCGCGGAGGCGCCACGTGGGCGCCGGTGGCGCCGAGGCTGACGGCCGCCGCAAAGCCCGCAGCCCCACGGGCTGTGGGGCCACGCGAGCGGCTGCCAAAGAGCTTTCCAACGAGGCACGGCTTTCCCTCCTGGCTCTTCGGGTGTGGGAGCTGTGGCCAGAGCCGCGGCCCTACCGGAAAATGCTTCGCAGGCTGGCGCGGCCGCGCCAGTTGGGCGCAGGTGGCACCGAGGCTGACGGCCGCCGCAAAGCCCGCAGCCCCACGGGCTGTGGGGCCACGCGAGCGGCTGCCAAAGAGCTTTCCAACGAGGCACGGCTTTCCGTTCTGGCTCTTCGGGCGGGGAAGCTGTGGCCAGAGCCGCGGCCCTACCGGAAAATGCTTCGCAGGCTGGAACAGCAGCGCCAGGTGGGCGCCGGTGGCGCCGAGGCTGACGGCCGCCGCAAAGCCCGCAGCCCCACGGGCTGTGGGGCCACGCGAGCGGCTGCCAAAGAGCTTTCCAACGAGGCACGGCTTTCCCTCCTGGCTCTTCGGGCGTGGGAGCTGTGGCCAGAGCCGCGGCCCTACCGGAAAATGCTTCGCAGGCTGGCACGGCCGCGCCACGTGGGCGCCGGTGGCGCCGAGGCTGACGGCCACCGCAAAGCCCGCAGCCCCACGGGCTGTGGGGCCACGCGAGCGGCTGCCAAAGAGCTTTCCAACGAGGCACGGCTTTCCGTCCTGGCTCTTCGGGCGTGGGAGTTGTGACCAGAGCCGCGGCCCTACCAGAAAATGCTTCGCAGGCTGGCGCGGCTGCACCAGCTGGGCGCCGGCGGCGCCGAGGCTGAAGGCCACCGCAAAGCCCGCAGCCCCACGGGCTGTGGGGCCACGCGAGCGGCTGCCAAAGAGCTTTCCAACGAGGCACGGCTTTCCCTCCTGGCTCTTCGGGCGTGGGAGCTGTGGCCAGAGCCGCGGCGCTACCGGAAAATGCTTCGCAGGCTGGCGCAGCCGCGGCATGTGGGCGCCGGTGGCGCTGAGGCTGACGGCCGCCGCAAAGCCCGCAGCCCCACGGGCTGTGGGGCCACGCGAGCGGCTGCCAAAGAGCTTTCCAACGAGGCACGGCTTTCCCTCCTGGCTCTTCGGGCGTGGGAGCTGTGGCCAGAGCCGTGGCCCTACCAGAAAATGCTTCGCAGGCTGGCGAGGCGGCGCCATGTGGGCGCCGGTGGCGCCGAGGCTGACGGCCGCCGCAAAGCCCGCAGCCCCACGGGCTGTGGGGCCAGGCGAGCGGCTGCCAAAGAGCTTTCCAACGAGGCACGGCTTTCCCTCCTGGCTCTTCGGGCGTGGGAGCTGTGGCCAGAGCCGCGGCCCTACCGGAAAATGCTTCGCAGGCTGGCGCGGCGGCGCAAGGTGGGCGCCGGTGGCGCCGAGGCTGACGGCCGCCGCAAAGCCCGCAGCCCCACGGGCTGTGGGGCCACGCGAGCGGCTGCCAAAGAGCTTTCCAACGAGGCACGGCTTTCCCTCCTGGCTCTTCGGGCGTGGGAGCTGTGGCCAGAGCCGCGGCCCTACCGGAAAATGCTTCGCAGGCTGGTGCGGCCGCACCAGGTGGGCGCCGGCGGCGCCGAGGCTGAAGGCCGCCGCAAAGCCCGCAGCCCCACGGGCTGTGGGGCCACGCGAGCGGCTGCCAAAGAGCTTTCCAACGAGGCATGGCTTTCCCTCCTGGCTCTTCGGGCGTGGGAGCTGTGGCCAGAGCCGCGGCCCTACCGGAAAATGCTTCGCAGGCTGGCACAGCGGCGCCACGTGGGCGCCGGTGGCGCCGAGGCTGACGGCCGCCGCAAAGCCCGCAGCCCCACGGGCTGTGGGGCCACGCGAGCGGCTGCCAAAGAGCTTTCCAACGAGGCACGGCTTTCCCTCCTGGCTCTTCGGGCGTGGGAGCTGTGGCCAGAGCCGCGGCCCTACCGGAAAATGCTTCGCGGGCTGGCGCGGAGGCGCCACGTGGGCGCCGGTGGCGCCGAGGCTGACGGCCGCCGCAAAGCCCGCAGCCCCACGGGCTGTGGGGCCACGCGAGCGCCTGCCAAAGAGCTTTCCAACGAGGCACGGCTTTCCGTTCTGGCTCTTCAGGCGTGGGAGTTGTGGCCAGAGCCGCGGCCCTACCAGAAAATGCTTCGCAGGCTGGCGAGGCCGCACCAGGTGGGCGCCGGCGGCGCCGAGGCTGAAGGCCGCCGCAAAGCCCGCAGCCCCACGGGCTGTGGGGCCACGCGAGCGGCTGCCAAAGAGCTTTCCAACGAGGCACGGCTTTCCCTCCTGGCTCTTCGGGCGTGGGAGCTGTGGCCAGAGCCGCGGCCCTACCGGAAAATGCTTCGCAGGCTGGCACAGCGGCGCCACGTGGGCGCCGGTGGCGCCGAGGCTGACGGCCGCCACAAAGCCCGCAGCCCCACGGGCTGTGGGGCCACGCGAGCGGCTGCCAAAGAGCTTTCCAACGAGGCACGGCTTTCCCTCCTGGCTCTTCGGGCGTGGGAGCTGTGGCCAGAGCCGCGGCCCTACCGGAAAATGCTTCGCAGGCTGGCGCGGCCGCGCCAGGTGGGCGCTGGTGGCGCCGAGGCTGACGGCCGCCGCAAAGCCCGCAGCCCCACGGGCTGTGGGCCCACGCGAGCGGCTGCCAAAGAGCTTTCCAACGAGGCACGGCTTTCCCTCCTGGCTCTTCGGGCGTGGGAGCTGTGGCCAGAGCCGCGGCCCTACCGGAAAATGCTTCGCAGGCTGGCGCGGCGGCGCCACGTGGGCGCCTATGGCGCCGAGGCTGACGGCCGCCGCAAAGCCCGTAGCCCCACGGGCTGTGGGGCCACGCGAGAGGTTGCCAAAGAGCTTTCCAACGAGGCACGGCTTTCCCTCCTGGCTCTTCGGGCGTGGGAGCTGTGGCCAGAGCCGCGGCCCTACCGGAAAATGCTTCGCAGGCTGGCACAGCGGCGCCAGGTGGGCGCCGGTGGCGCCGAGGCTGACGGCCGCCGCAAAGCCCGCAGCCCCACGGGCATTGGGGCCACGCGAGCGGCTGCCAAAGAGCTTTCCAACGAGGCACGGCTTTCCCTCCTGGCTCTTCGGGCGTGGGAGCTGTGGCCAGAGCCGCGGCCCTACCGGAAAATGCTTCGCAGGCTGGCGCGGCGGGGCCACGTGGGCGCCGGTGGCGCCGAGGCTGACGGCCGCCGCAAAGCCCGCAGCCCCACGGGCTGTGGGGCCACGCGAGCAACTGCCAAAGAGCTTTCCAACGAGGCATGGCTTTCCCTCCTGGCTCTTCGGGCGTGGGAGCTGTGGCCAGAGCCGCGGCCCTACCGGAAAATGCTTCGCAGGCTGGCGCGGCGGCGCCACGTGGGCGCCTATGGCGCCGAGGCTGACGGCCGCCGCAAAGCCCGTAGCCCCACGGGCTGTGGGCCACGCGAGCGGCTGCCAAAGAGCTTTCCAACGAGGCACGGCTTTCCCTCCTGGCTCTTCGGGCGTGGGAGCTGTGGCCAGAGCCGCGGCCCTACCGGAAAATGCTTCGCAGGCTGGCGCGGCCGCGCCAGGTGGGCGCCGGTGGCGCCGAGGCTGACGGCCGCCGCAAAGCCCACAGCCCCACGGGCTGTGGGGCCACGCGAGCAGCTGCCAAAGAGCTTTCCAACGAGGCACGGCTTTCCCTCCTGGCTCTTCGGGCGTGGGAGCTGTTGCCAGAGCCGCGGCCCTACCGAAAAATGCTTCGCGGGCTGGCGCGGAGGCTCCAGGTGGGCGCTGCTGGCGCCGAGGCTGACGGCCACCGCAAAGCCCGCAGCCCCACGGGCTGTGGGGCCACGCGAGCGGCTGCCAAAGAGCTTTCCAACGAGGCACGGCTTTCCCTCTTGGCTCTTCGGGCGTGGGAGCTGTGGCCAGAGCCGCGGCCCTACCGGAAAATGCTTCGCAGGCTGGCACAGCGGCGCCAGGTGGGCGCCGGTGGCGCCGAGGCTGACGGCCGCCGCAAAGCCCGCAGCCCCACGGGCTGTGGGGCCACGCGAGCGGCTGCCAAAGAGCTTTCCAACGAGGCACGGCTTTCCCTCCTGGCTCTTCGGGCGTGGGAGCTGTGGCCAGAGCCGCGGCCCTACCGGAAAATGCTTCGCAGGCTGGCGTGGCGGCGCAAGGTGGGCGCCGGTGGCGCCGAGGCTGACGGCCGCCGCAAAGCCCGCAGCCCCACGGGCTGTGGGGCCACGCGAGCGGCTGCCAAAGAGCTTTCCAACGAGGCACGGCTTTCCGTTCTGGCTCTTCGGGCGTGGGAGCTGTGGCCAGAGCCGCGGCCCTACCGGAAAATGCTTCGCGGGCTGGCGAGGCCGCACCAGGTGGGCGCCGGCGGCGCCGAGGCTGAAGGCCGCCGCAAAGCCCGCAGCCCCACGGGCTGTGGGGCCACGCGAGCGGCTGCCAAAGAGCTTTCCAACGAGGCACGGCTTTCCCTCCTGGCTCTTCGGGCGTGGGAGCTGTGGCCAGAGCCGCGGCCCTACCGGAAAATGCTGCGCAGGCTGGCACAGCGGCGCCACGTGGGCGCCGGTGGCGCCGAGGCTGACGGCCGCCACAAAGCCCGCAGCCCCACGGGCTGTGGGGCCACGCGAGCGGCTGCCAAAGAGCTTTCCAACGAGGCACGGCTTTCCCTCCTGGCTCTTCGGGCGTGGGAGCTGTGGCCAGAGCCGCGGCCCTACCGGAAAATGCTTCGCAGGCTGGCGCGGCGGCGCCACGTGGGCGCCTATGGCGCCGAGGCTGACGGCCGCCGCAAAGCCCGTAGCCCCACGGGCTGTGGGGCCACGCGAGCGGCTGCCAAAGAGCTTTCCAACTAGACACGGCTTTCCCTCCTGGCTCTTCGGGCGTGGGAGCTGTGGCCAGAGCCGCGGCCCTACCGGAAAATGCTTCGCAGGCTGGCGCGGCCGCGCCAGGTGGGCGCCGGTGGCGCCGAGGCTGACGGCCGCCGCAAAGCCCACAGCCCCACGGGCTGTGGGGCCACGCGAGCAGCTGCCAAAGAGCTTTCCAACGAGGCACGGCTTTCCCTCCTGGCTCTTCGGGCGTGGGAGCTGTTGCCAGAGCCGCGGCCCTACCGAAAAATGCTTCGCGGGCTGGCGCGGAGGCTCCAGGTGGGCGCTGCTGGCGCCGAGGCTGACGGCCACCGCAAAGCCCGCAGCCCCACGGGCTGTGGGGCCACGCGAGCGGCTGCCAAAGAGCTTTCCAACGAGGCACGGCTTTCCCTCCTGGCTCTTCGGGCGTGGGAGCTGTGGCCAGAGCCGCGGCCCTACCGGAAAATGCTTCGCAGGCTGGCGCGGCCGTGCCAGGTGGGCGCCGGTGGCGCCGAGGCTGACGGCCGCCGCAAAGCCCGCAGCCCCACGGGCTGTGGGGCCACGCGAGCGGCTACCAAATAGCTTTCCAACGAGGCACGGCTTTCCCTCCTGGCTCTTCGGGCGTGGGAGCTGTGGCCAGAGCCGCGGCCCTACCGGAAAATGCTTCGCAGGCTGGCGCGGCGGCGCCATGTGAGCGCCTATGGCGCCGAGGCTGACGGCCGCCGCAAAGCCCGCAGCCCCACGGGCTGTGGGGCCACGCGAGCGGCTGCCAAAGAGCTTTCCAACGAGGCACGGCTTTCCGTTCTGGCTCTTCGGGCGTGGGAGCTGTGGCCAGAGCCGCGGCCCTACCGGAAAATGCTTCGCGGGCTGGCGAGGCCGCACCAGGTGGGCGCCGGCGGCGCCGAGGCTGAAGGCCACCGCAAAGCCCGCAGCCCCACGGGCTGTGGGGCCACGCGAGCGGCTGCCAAAGAGCTTTCCAACGAGGCACGGCTTTCCCTCCTGGCTCTTCGGGCGTGGGAGCTGTGGCCAGAGCCGCGGCCCTACCGGAAAATGCTGCGCAGGCTGGCACAGCGGCGCCACGTGGGCGCCGGTGGCGCCGAGGCTGACGGCCGCCACAAAGCCCGCAGCCCCACGGGCTGTGGGGCCACGCGAGCGGCTGCGAAAGAGCTTTCCAACGAGGCACGGCTTTCCCTCCTGGCTCTTCGGGCGTGGGAGCTGTGGCCAGAGCCGCGGCCCTACCGGAAAATGCTTCGCAGGCTGGCGCGGCGGCGCCACGTGGGCGCCTATGGCGCCGAGGCTGACGGCCGCCGCAAAGCCCGTAGCCCCACGGGCTGTGGGGCCACGCGAGCGGCTGCCAAAGAGCTTTCCAACAAGGCACGGCTTTCCCTCCTGGCTCTTCGGGCGTGGGAGCTGTGGCCAGAGCCGCGGCCCTACCGGAAAATGCTTCGCAGGCTGGCGCGGCGGCGCCACGTGGGCGCCTATGGCGCCGAGGCTGACGGCCGCCGCAAAGCCCGTAGCCCCACGGGCTGTGGGGCCACGCGAGCGGCTGCCAAAGAGCTTTCCAACTAGACACGGCTTTCCCTCCTGGCTCTTCGGGCGTGGGAGCTGTGGCCAGAGCCGCGGCCCTACCAGAAAATGCTTCGCAGGCTGGCGCGGCCGCGCCAGGTGGGCGCCGGTGGCGCCGAGGCTGACGGCCGCCGCAAAGCCCACAGCCCCACGGGCTGTGGGGCCACGCGAGCAGCTGCCAAAGAGCTTTCCAACGAGGCACGGCTTTCCCTCCTGGCTCTTCGGGCGTGGGAGCTGTTGCCAGAGCCGCAGCCCTACCGAAAAATGCTTCGCGGGCTGGCGCGGCGGCACCAAGTGGGCGCCGCTGGCGCCGAGGCTGACGGCCACCGCAAAGCCCGCAGCCCCACGGGCTGTGGGGCCACGCGAGCGGCTGCCAAAGAGCTTTCCAACGAGGCACGGCTTTCCCTCCTGGCTCTTCGGGCGTGGGAGCTGTGGCCAGAGCCGCGGCCCTACCGGAAAATGCTTCGCAGGCTGGCGCGGCGGCACAAGGTGGGCGCCGGTGGCGCCGAGGCTGACGGCCGCCGCAAAGCCCGCAGCCCCACGAGCTGTGGGGACACGCGAGCGGCTGCCAAAGAGCTTTCCAACGAGGCACGGCTTTCCCTCCTGGCTCTTCGGGCGTGGGAGCTGTGGCCAGAGCCGCGGCCCTACCGGAAAATGCTTCGCAGGCTGGCGCAGCGGCGCCACGTGGGCGCGGGTGGCGCCGAGGCTGACGGCCGCTGCAAAGCCTGCAGGCCCACGGGCTGTGGGGCCAGGCGAGCGGTTGCCAAAGAGCTTTCCAACGAGGCACGGCTTTCCCTCCTGGCTCTTCGGGCGTGGGAGCTGTGGCCAGAGCCGCGGCCCTACCGGAAAATGCTTCGCAGGCTGGCACAGCGGCGCCAGGTGGGCGCCGGTGGCG
Source organism: Chroicocephalus ridibundus (assembly GCF_963924245.1). Classification (NCBI taxonomy): domain Eukaryota; kingdom Metazoa; phylum Chordata; class Aves; order Charadriiformes; family Laridae; genus Chroicocephalus; species Chroicocephalus ridibundus. Next base: position 148,627 of record NW_026961305.1, read on the forward strand.
CCGAGGCTGACGGCCGCCGCAAAGCCCGCAGCCCCACGGGCTGTGGGGCCACGCGAGCGGCTGCCAAAGAGCTTTCCAACGAGGCACGGCTTTCCCTCTTGGCTCTTCGGGCGTGGGAGCTGTGGCCAGAGCCGCGGCCCTACCGGAAAATGCTTCGCAGGCTGGCGCGGCGGCGCAAGGTGGGCGCCGGTGGCGCCGAGGCTGACGGCCGCCGCAAAGCCCGCAGCCCCACGAGCTGTGGGGACACGCGAGCGGCTGCCAAAGAGCTTTCCAACGAGGCACGGCTTTCCCTCGTGGCTCTTCGGGCGTGGAAGCTGTGGCCAGAGCCGCGGCCCTACAGGAAAATGCTTCGCAGCTTGGCGCGGCAGCGCCACGTGGGCGCCGGTGGCGCCGAGGCTGACGGCCGCCGCACAGCCCGCAGCCCCACGGGCTGTGGGGCCACGCGAGCGGCTGCCAAAGAGCTTTCCAACGAGGCACGGCTTTCCCTCCTGACTCTTCGGGCGTGGGAGCTGTGGCCAGAGCCGCTGCCCTACCGGAAAATGCTTCGCAGGCTGGCGCGGCCGCGCCAGGTAGACGCCGGTGGCGCCGAGGCTGAAGGCCGCCGCAAAGCCCGCAGCCCCACGGGCTCTGGGGCCACGCGAGCGGCTGCCAAAGAGCTTTCCAACGAGGCACGGCTTTCCCTCCTGGCTCTTCGGGCGTGGGAGCTGTGGCCAGAGCCGCGGCCCTACCGGAAAATGCTTCGCAGGCTGGCACAGCGGCGCCACGTGGGCGCCGGTGGCGCCGAGGCTGACGGCCGCCACCAAGCCCGCAGCCCCACGGGCTGTGGGGCCACGCGAGCGGCTGCCAAAGAGCTTTCCAACGAGGCACGGCTTTCCCTCCTGGCTCTTCGGGCGTGGGAGCTGTGGCCAGAGCCGCGGCCCTACCGGAAAATGCTTCGCAGGCTGGCGCGGCGGCGCCACGTGGGCGCCTATGGCGCCGAGGCTGACGGCCGCCGCAAAGCCCGTAGCCCCACGGGCTGTGGGGCCACGCGAGCGGCTGCCAAAGAGCTTTCCAACGAGGCACGGCTTTCCCTCCTGGCTCTTCGGGCGTGGGAGCTGTGGCCAGAGCCGCGGCCCTACCGGAAAATGCTTCGCAGGCTGGCGCGGCGGCGCCACGTGGGCGCCTATGGCGCCGAGGCTGACGGCCGCCGCAAAGCCCGTAGCCCCACGGGCTGTGGGGCCACGCGAGCGGCTGCCAAAGAGCTTTCCAACGAGACACGGCTTTCCCTCCTGGCTCTTCGGGCGTGGGAGCTGTGGCCAGAGCCGCGGCCCTACCGGAAAATGCTTCGCGGGCTGGCGCGGAGGCTCCAGGTGGGCGCTGCTGGCGCCGAGGCTGACGGCCACCGCAAAGCCCGCAGCCCCACGGGCTGTGGGGCCACGTGAGCGGCTGCCAAAGAGCTTTCCAACGAGGCACGGCTTTCCCTCCTGGCTCTTCGGGCGTGGGAGCTGTGGCCAGAGCCGCGTCCCTACCAGAAAATGCTTCGCATGCTGGTGCGGCGGCGCCACGTGGGCGCCGGTGGCGCCGAGGCTGACGGCCGCCGCAAAGCCCGCAGCCCCACGGGCTGTGGGGCCACGCGAGCAGCTGCCAAAGAGCTTTCCAACGAGGCACGGCTTTCCCTCCTGGTTCTTCAGGTGTGGGAGCTGTGGCCAGAGCCGCAGCCCTACCGGAAAATGCTTCGCAGGCTGACGCAGTGGAACAAGGTGGGCGCCGGTGGCGCCGAGTCTGACGGCCGCCGCAAAGCCCGCAGCCCCACGAGCTGTGGGGCCACGCGAGCGGCTGCCAAAGAGCTTTCCAACGAGGCACGGCTTTCCCTCCTGGCTCTTCGGGCATGGAAGCTGTGGCCAGAGCCGCGGCCCTACCGGAAAATGCTTCGCAGGCTGGCGCGGCAGCGCCAGGTGGGCGCCGGTGGCGCCGAGGCTGACGGCCTCTGCAAAGCCCGCAGCCCCACGGACTGTGGGGCGCTGCGAGCGGCTGCCAAAGAGCTTTCCAAGGAGGCACGGCTTTCCCTCCTGGCTCTTCGGGCGTGGGATCTGTGGCCAGAGCCGCGGCCCTACCGGAAAATGCTTCGCAGGCTGGCGCGGCAGCGCCACGTGGGCGCCGGTGGCGCCTAGGCTGACGGCCGCCGCAAAGCCCGCAGCCGTACGGGCTGTGGGGCCACGTGAACGGCTGCCAAAGGGCTTTCCAACGAGGCACGGCTTTCTCTCCTGGCTCTTCGGGCGTGGGAGCTGTGGCCAGAGCCGCGGCCCTACCGGAAAATGCTTCGCAGGCTGGCGCGGCGGCGCCAGGTGGGCGCAGGTGGCGCCGAGGCTGACGGCCGCCGCAAAGCCCGCAGCCCCACGGGCTGTGGGGCCACGCGAGCGGCTGCCCAAGAGCTTTCCAACGACGCACGGCTTTCCCTCCTGACTCTTCAGGCATGGGAGCTGTGGCCAGAGCCGCCGCCCTACCGGAAAATGCTTCGCGGGCTGGCACGGCCGCGCCAGGTGGGCGCCGGTGGCGCCGAGGCTGACGGCCGCCGCAAAGCCCGCAGCCCCACGGGCTGTGGGGCCACGCGAGCGGCTGCCCAAGAGCTTTCCAACGAGGCACGGCTTTCCCTCCTGGCTCTTCGGGCGTGGGAGCTGTCGCCAGAGCCGCGGCCCTACCGGAAAATGCTTCACAGGCTGGCGCGGCGGCGCCACGTTGGCGCCGGTGGCGCCGAGGCTGACGGCCGCTGCAAAGCCCGCAGCCCCACGGGCTGTGGGGCCACGCGAGCGGCTGCCAAAGAGCTTTCCAACGAGGCACGGCTTTCCCTCCTGGCTCTTTGGGCGTGGGAGCTGTCACCAGAGCCGCGGCCCTACCGGAAAATGCTTCGCAGGCTGGCGCGACGGCTTCACATATGCGCCGGTGGCGCCGAGGCTGACGGCCGCCGCAAAGCCCGCAGCCCCACGGGCTGTGGAGCCACGCGAGCGGCTGCCAAAGAGCTTTCCAACGAGGCACGGCTTTCCCTCCTGGCTCTTCGGGCGTGGGAGCTGTGGCCAGAGCCGCGGCCCTACCGGAAAATGCTTCGCGGGCTGGCGAGGCCGCACCAGGTGGGCGCCGGCGGCGCCGAGGCTGAAGGCCGCCGCAAAGCCCGCAGCCCCACGGGCTGTGGGGCCACGCGAGCGGCTGCCAAAGAGCTTTCCAACGAGGCACGGCTTTCCCTCCTGGCTCTTCGGGCGTGGGAGCTGTGGCCAGAGCCGCGGCCCTACCAGAAAATGCTTTGCAGGCTGGCACAGCGGCGCCACGTGGGCGCCGGTGGCGCCGAGGCTGACGGCCGTCGCAAAGCCCGCAGCCCAACGGGCTGTGGGGCCACGCGAGCGGCTGCGAAAGAGCTTTCCAACGAGGCACGGCTTTCCCTCCTGGCTCTTCGGGCGTGGGAGCTGTGGCCAGAGCCGCGGCCCTACCAGAAAATGCTTCGCAGGCTGGCGCGGCGGCGCCACGTGGGCGCCTATGGCGCCGAGGCTGACGGCCGCCGCAAAGCCCGTAGCCCCACGGGCTGTGGGGCCACGCGAGCGGCTGCCAAAGAGCTTTCCAACGAGGCACGGCTTTCCCTCCTGGCTCTTCGGGCGTGGGAGCTGTGGCCAGAACCGCGGCCCTACCGGAAAATGCTTCGCAGGCTGGCGCGGCGGCGCCACGTGGGCGCCTATGGCGCCGAGGCTGACGGCCGCCGCAAAGCCCGTAGCCCCACGGGCTGTGGGGCCACGCGAGCGGCTGCCAAAGAGCTTTCCAACGAGGCACGGCTTTCCCTCCTGGCTCTTCGGGCGTGGGAGCTGTGGCCAGAGCCGCGGCCCTACCGGAAAATGCTTCGCAGGCTGGCGCGGCCGTGCCAGGTGGGCGCCGGTGGCGCCGAGGCTGACGGCCGCCGCAAAGCCCGCAGCCCCACGGGCTGTGGGGCCACGCGAGCGGCTGCCAAAGAGCTTTCCAACGAGGCACGGCTTTCCCTCCTGGCTCTTCGGGCGTGGGAGCTGTGGCCAGAGCCGCGGCCCTACCGGAAAATGCTTCGCGGGCTGGCGCAGCGGCGCCATGTGGGCGCGGGTGGCGCCGAGGCTGACGGCCGCTACAAAGCCTGCAGGCCCACGGGCTGTGGGGCCACGCGAGCAGCTGCCAAAGAGCTTTCCAACGAGGCACGGCTTTCTCTCCTGGCTCTTCGGGCGTGGAAGCTGTGGCCAGAGCCACGGCCCTACAAGAAAATGCTTTGCAGCTTGGCGCGGCAGCGCCACGTGGGCGCCGGTGGCGCCGAGGCTGACGGCCGCCGCACAGCCCGCAGCCCCACGGGCTGTGGGGCCAGGCGAGCAGCTGCCAAAGACCTTTCCAACGAGGCACGGCTTTCCCTCCTGGCTCTTCGGGCGTGGGAGCTGTGGCCAGAGCCGCGGCCCTACCGGAAAATGCTTCGCAGGCTGGCGTGGCGGCGCCACGTGGGCGCCGGTGGCGCCGAGGCTGACGGCCGCCGCAAAGCCCGCAGCCCCACGGGCTGTGGGGCCACGCGAGCGGTTGCCAAAGAGCTTTCCAACGAGGCACGGCTTTCCCTCTTGGCTCTTCGGGCGTGGGAGCTGTGGCCAGAGCCGCGGCCCTACCGGAAAATGCTTCGCAGGCTGGCACAGCGGCGCCAGGTGGGCGCCGGTGGCGCCGAGGCTGACGGCCGCCGCAAAGCCCGCAGCTCCACGGGCATTGGGGCCACGCGAGCGGCTGCCAAAGAGCTTTCCAACGAGGCACGGCTTTCCCTCCTGGCTCTTCGGGCGTGGGAGCTGTGGCCAGAGCCAGCGCCCTACCGGAAAATGCTTCGCAGGCTGGTGCGGCCGCGCCAGGTGGGCGCCGGTGGCGCCGAGGCTGACGGCCGCCGCAAAGCCCGCAGCCCCACGGGCTGTGGGGCCACGCGAGCGGCTGCCAAAGAGCTTTCCAACGAGGCACGGCTTTCCCTCCTGGCTCTTCGGGCGTGGGAGCTGTGGCCAGAGCCGCGGCCCTACCGGAAAATGCTTCGCAGGCTGGCGCGGCGGCGCAAGGTGGGCGCCGGTGGCGCCGAGGCTGACGGCCGCCGCAAAGCCCGCAGCCCCACGAGCTGTGGGGACACGCGAGCGGCTGCCAAAGAGCTTTCCAACGAGGCACGGCTTTCCCTCCTGGCTCTTCGGGCGTGGAAGCTGTGGCCAGAGCCGCGGCCCTACCGGAAAATGCTTCCCAGGCTGGCACAGCGGCGCCACGTGGGCGCCGGTGGCGCCGAGGCTGACGGCCGCCACCAAGCCCGCAGCCCCACGGGCTGTGGGGCCACGCGAGCGGCTGCCAAAGAGCTTTCCAACGAGGCACGGCTTTCCCTCCTGGCTCTTCGGGCGTGGGAGCTGTGGCCAGAGCCGCGGCCCTACCGGAAAATGCTTCGCAGACTGGCGCGGCGGCGCCACGTGGGCGCCTATGGCGCCGAGGCTGACGGCCGCCGCAAAGCCCGTAGCCCCACGGGCTGTGGGGCCACGCGAGCGGCTGCCAAAGAGCTTTCCAACGAGGCACGGCTTTCCCTCCTGGCTCTTCGGGCGTGGGAGCTGTGGCCAGAGCCGCGGCCCTACCGGAAAATGCTTCGCAGGCTGGCGCGGCGGCGCCACGTGGGCGCCTATGGCGCCGAGGCTGACGGCCGCCGCAAAGCCCGTAGCCCCACGGGCTGTGGGGCCACGCGAGCGGCTGCCAAAGAGCTTTCCAACGAGACACGGCTTTCCCTCCTGGCTCTTCGGGCGTGGGAGCTGTGGCCAGAGCCGCGGCCCTACCGGAAAATGCTTCGCAGGCTGGCGCGGCCGCGCCAGGTGGGCGCCGCTGGCGCCGAGGCTGACGGCCGCCGCAAAGCCCACAGCCCCACGGGCTGTGGGGCCACGCGAGCAGCTGCCAAAGAGCTTTCCAACGAGGCACGGCTTTCCCTCCTGGCTCTTCGGGCGTGGGAGCTGTTGCCAGAGCCGCGGCCCTACCGAAAAATGCTTCGCAGGCTGGCGCGGCGGCGCCACGTGGGCGCTGCTGGCGCCGAGGCTGACGGTCACCGCAAAGCCCGCAGCCCCACGGGCTGTGGGGCCACGCGAGCGGCTGCCAAAGAGCTTTCCAACGAGGCACGGCGTTCCCTCCTGGCTCTTCGGGCGTGGGAGCTGTGGCCAGAGCCGCGTCCCTACCAGAAAATGCTTCGCATGCTGGTGCGGCGGCGCCACGTGGGCGCCGGTGGCGCCGAGGCTGACGGCCGCTGCAAAGCCCGCAGCCCCACGGGCTGTGGGGCCACGCGAGCAGCTGCCAAAGAGCTTTCCAACGAGGCACGGCTTTCCCTCCTGGTTCTTCAGGTGTGGGAGCTGTGGCCAGAGCCGCAGCCCTACCGGAAAATGCTTCGCAGGCTGAGGCAGTGGAACAAGGTGGGCGCCGGTGGCGCCGAGTCTGACGGCCGCCGCAAAGCCCGCAGCCCCACGAGCTGTGGGGCCACGCAAGCGGCTGCCAAAGAGCTTTCCAACGAGGCACGGCTTTCCCTCCTGGCTCTTCGGGCATGGAAGCTGTGGCCAGAGCCGCGGCCCTACCGGAAAATGCTTCGCAGGCTGGCGCGGCAGCGCCAGGTGGGCGCCGGTGGCGCCGAGGCTGACGGCCTCTGCAAAGCCCGCAGCCCCACGGACTGTGGGGCGCTGCGAGCGGCTGCCAAAGAGCTTTCCAAGGAGGCACGGCTTTCCCTCCTGGCTCTTCGGGCGTGGGATCTGTGGCCAGAGCCGCGGCCCTACCGGAAAATGCTTCGCAGGCTGGCGCGGCAGCGCCACGTGGGCGCCGGTGGCGCCTAGGCTGACGGCCGCCGCAAAGCCCGCAGCCGTACGGGCTGTGGGGCCACGCGAGCGGCTGCCAAAAGGCTTTCCAACGAGGCACGGCTTTCTCTCCTGGCTCTTCGGGCGTGGGAGCTGTGGCCAGAGCCGCGGCCCTACCGGAAAATGCTTCGCAGGCTGGCGCGGCGGCGCCAGGTGGGCGCCTATGGCGCCGAGGCTGACGGCCGCCGCAAAGCCCGCAGCCCCACGGGCTGTGGGGCCACGCGAGCAGCTGCCAAAGAGCTTTCCAACGACGCACGGCTTTCCCTCCTGACTCTTCAGGCATGGGACCTGTGGCCAGAGCCGCCGCCCTACCGGAAAATGCTTCGCGGGCTGGCACGGCCGCGCCAGGTGGGCGCCGGTGGCGCCGAGGCTGACGGCCGCCGCAAAGCCCGCAGCCCCACGGGCTGTGGGGCCACGCGAGCGGCTGCCCAAGAGCTTTCCAACGAGGCACGGCTTTCCCTCCTGGCTCTTCGGGCGTGGGAGCTGTCGCCAGAGCAGCGGCCCTACCGGAAAATGCTTCGCAGGCTGGCGCGGCAGCGCCACGTTGGCGCCGGTGGCGCCGAGGCTGACGGCCGCTGCAAAGCCCGCAGCCCCACGGGCTGTGGGGCCACGCGAGCGGCTGCCAAAGAGCTTTCCAACGAGGCACGGCTTTCCCTCCTGGCTCTTTGGGCGTGGGAGCTGTCACCAGAGCCGCGGCCCTACCGGAAAATGCTTCGCAGGCTGGCGCGACGGCTTCACATATGCGCCGGTGGCGCCGAGGCTGACGGCCGCCGCAAAGCCCGCAGCCCCACGGGCTGTGGAGCCACGCGAGCGGCTGCCAAAGAGCTTTCCAACGAGGCACGGCTTTCCCTCCTGGCTCTTCGGGCGTGGGAGCTGTGGCCAGAGCCGCGGCCCTACCGGAAAATGCTTCGCAGGCTGGCGCGGCGGCGCAAGGTGGGCGCCGGTGGCGCCGAGGCTGACGGCCGCCGCAAAGCCCGCAGCCCCACGAGCTGTGGGGACACGCGAGCAGCTGCCAAAGAGCTTTCCAACGAGGCACGGCTTTCCCTCGTGGCTCTTCGGGCGTGGAAGCTGTGGCCAGAGCCGCGGCCCTACAGGAAAATGCTTCGCAGCTTGGCGCGGCAGCGCCACGTGGGCGCCGGTGGCGCTGAGGCTGACGGCCGCCGCACAGCCCGCAGCCCCACGGGCTGTGGGGCCACGCGAGCGGCTGCCAAAGAGCTTTCCAACGAGGCACGGCTTTCCCTCCTGACTCTTCGGGCGTGGGAGCTGTGGCCAGAGCCGCTGCCCTACCGGAAAATGCTTCGCAGGCTGGCGCGGCCGCGCCAGGTAGACGCCGGTGGCGCCGAGGCTGAAGGCCGGCGCAAAGCCCGCAGCCCCACGGGCTGTGGGGCCACGCGAGCGGCTGCCAAAGAGCTTTCCAACGAGGCACGGCTTTCCCTCCTGGCTCTTCGGGCGTGGGAGCTGTGGCCAGAGCCGCGGCCCTACCGGAAAATGCTTCGCAGGCTGGCACAGCGGCGCCACGTGGGCGCCGGTGGCGCCGAGGCTGACGGCCGCCACCAAGCCCGCAGCCCCACGGGCTGTGGGGCCACGCGAGCGGCTGCCAAAGAGCTTTCCAACGAGGCACGGCTTTCCCTCCTGGCTCTTCGGGCGTGGGAGCTGTGGCCAGAGCCGCGGCCCTACCGGAAAATGCTTCGCAGGCTGGCGCGGCGGCGCCACGTGGGCGCCTATGGCGCCGAGGCTGACGGCCGCCGCAAAGCCCGTAGCCCCACGGGCTGTGGGGCCACGCGAGCGGCTGCCAAAGAGCTTTCCAACGAGGCACGGCTTTCCCTCCTGGCTCTTCGGGCGTGGGAGCTGTGGCCAGAGCCGCGGCCCTACCGGAAAATGCTTCGCAGGCTGGCGCGACGGCTTCACATATGCGCCGGTGGCGCCGAGGCTGACGGCCGCCGCAAAGCCCGCAGCCCCACGGGCTGTGGAGCCACGCGAGCGGCTGCCAATGAGCTTTCCAACGAGGCACGGCTTTTCCTCCTGGCTCTTCGGGCGTTGGAGTTGTCGCCAGAGCCGCGGCCCTACCCGAAAATGCTTCGCAGGCTGGCGCGGCGGCGCCACTTGGGTACCGGTGGCGCCGAGGCTGACGGCCGCCGCAAACTCCGCAGCCCCACGGACTGTTGGGCCACGCGAGCGGCTGCCAAAGAGCTTTCCAACGAGGCATGGCTTTCCCTCCCGTCTCTTCAGGCGTGGGAGCTGCGGCCAGAGCCGCAGCCTTACCAGAAAATGCTTCGGGGGCTGGCACAGCGGCGCCACGTGGGCGCCGGTGGCGCCGAGGCTGACGGCCGCCGCAAAGCCCGCAGCCCCACGGGCTGTGGGGCCACGCGAGCGGCTGCCAAAGACCTTTCCAATGAGGAATGGCTTTCGCTCCTGGCTCTTCGGGCGTGGGAGCTGTGGCCAGAGCCGCGGCCCTACCGGAAAATGCTTCGGGGGCTGGCGCGGCGGCGCCACTTGGGCACCGGTGGCGCCGAGGCTGACGGCCGCCGCAAACTCCGCAGCCCCACGGACTGTTGGGCCACGCGAGCGGCTGCCAAAGAGGTTTCCAACGAGGCACGGCTTTCCCTCCTGGCTCTTCGAGCGTGAGAGCTGTCGCCAGAGCCGCGGCCCTACCGGAAAATGCTTCGCAGGCTGGCGCGGCGGCGCCACGTGGCGCTGCAGGCTTTTCTGCTGCCTTCAGAGTCTCACAACCCCCCTTTCCCACTTGGCACCACGGCAGCCTCTAGCATTGCTATTATTAAGTCAAGACAGTGTACGACTTAACATTATACGGAGCGCTACACATCAATACATGGTCAAATTAAGCATAGCCAATGGAAGTATTGGCAATACAATGCCATCGTATGTTTGAAAGTGTCAGATGTCTTTGAAGACTATGACAGAGCGATACAACGTAAAGCGTAACACAGTACTGGGCCGTGCCAGGCAATACGCCCTCACAAAATCACCAATAGAGAAATTGACAACGGAGTGCAGTCTTGCAACAGAATCTCTGAAGCCACCTTTAAGCCAGTGACAGGCGGTACAACGTCACACGTTACAGTATACAGGGCAGTACAACCCGATTCGCAGACAAATAAATTAGCGCAAATTACAAGACTCCCAATACAGTACAGTACAATGCCAGACCGTCTCAGATGTCGGTCAAGACAATGCCAGGGCAACGCAGTGCAAGACCTAACATTATACAGGTCAGTACAAGGCAATACGCAGTCCAATGAATAACAGTAAACTACAATACCCAAACCACACTGCAGTACAATGGCAAACCATCCCACATGTCGGTCGAGACAATGACAATGCGAGAAAGAACACCGTGCAGGGCAGCACAAGGCAGTACACAGTCAAATAAAGAACAGCTGACCAGAAAACCCGCACTACGCTGCCGTACGATCTCAAAACGTCTCGGAGGGCAGTCAAGGCAATTACAGGGCAATACAAAGCACTACGTCGCAGTACACAAGGCAGTACAAGGCAACACTCAGTCAAATAAATAACAGACAGTCAAAAAATTCACAGTGCAGTGAATTCACATGGGTCAGATGGCAACCAAAAGAAGGACAGGGCAATACAAGGCGAGAGGTAACCCAACACGGGGCTGGACAAGGCAATATGCAGTTGTGGCGAGTGGAGCGATTCACTTCAGTCCTGAGAGAAGTAGAGAAACATTTAGAAACATCACCACAGTGATTCGACAAAGGCAGCAGTGAACGTAACATCCCTTTACCAGGTTTCGTGCCCACGTCCCCCGGATAATTTATTGCACAGGGGCCAGGGTCAGACGAGCTGTTAGGGAGACCCTCCCGTTGAGCCACAACCCCCTTGCTTTCTAAACTCCTTCTTGACGAGCAGTCTAAGTGCAGCTGGATCCAATTCCTAGCCCTGGACTTGGGCAACGGTTCACCTCTAAAGGATTGTATCCGCGCCATCAACCCTTTATATCACTGAGCTAAGGCTACGAGGTTTAGCGTGGTATTAGTCACTTACCGAGACTCTGTTGCGGCAAGGGATCTCTCAGCCTTGAGGAGCAGAACCTGAAGCAAGCATCCCCGCTCAAGGGCACATCCTGGTGCTATGACAGACTATGACAGGCGATACTATGACAGGGCAATACAACGCAAGACGGAACTTTACACAGGGCAGTACAAGGCCAATACACAGTCAAATAGGGAACAACCGATCACAAAATTGATGCACGGTCAAATAGAGTACAACAGCCTAAGAAGCTCTCAATACAGCGCCTGTCAACGCCAGAATACATCAGATGGCTCACAGCACGGTGAGAGGGCAATACGACGCAAGACTTAGGAAAATACAGGGCAGTGCAAAGCAACACGTAGTCAAATATAGAACAGCCGATCAAAAACACCCTCCGTTCGGTGCGGTACAACCCCAGAGAGTGTAAAAGGACAGTTAAGACTACTTCATGGCAACACAACGCACAATGTAACACAATCCACGTTGCTACAATGCAATACAGAATAAACAACCGATCAAAACCCCACAATACGGTGCAGTACGATCCCACACGGTCTCGGGTGGCAGTCAAGACAACTATAGGGCGACACGATCCAAGATGCAACATTACACGACAGAGCAGAACGGAAGACGCAGTCAACTAAATACCAACCGATTAGAAGAACCGCAGTACAGTGCGGGAGAAAACAAAAATAAGTGGAGATGCCAGTCAAGACAATGACAGAGCAATACAAGGCAAGAAATAACGCAATACAGGGCAGTACAGTGAAATACACGGTCAAATAAATAACTGATTAAGTATCCCACAATACCGTGCGATGCAATGCCAAAACGTGTGAGACAGCAGTCGAGGCAGTGACAGAGCTATACAATGGAAGACATAACGCAGGGCTGTACAACACCGAAACGTATCAGGTGGCACTCAGAACAACAACACGGCGATACAACGCAAGCCGCAACACAATACAAGGTGGTAACAAGGCAATACATGGGTCAAACACAGAACAACGAATAAAACCTGCACAATACGGATCGCTGCAATCCCAGAACGTCTAAAGTGACAGTGAAGGGAATGACGGGGCAGTACAATGCAAGATACAACACTAGACAGGGCAATACGCATTCAAATAACGCAAAACCGATTAAAAAACCCACAATACACACCAGTACAACGCCGGAACAGATCAGATGGCAGTCCGGGCAAATAGAGGGCAACACAATGCCAAACGTGACGCCATACGGGGCCGGACAAGGCAATACGCAGTTGTGGCAGGCCAAGCGGCTAACTTCGCTTCTAAGAGAGAAGCAGTGAAACATTCAGAAACATCAACACAGTGATTCTCCAAAGGCAGCAGCGCACGTGACGGCGCTTTACCAGATTCCATATGGCCACGCACCCCGGATTATTTACTGCCTAGGGGCCAGGGTCAGACTAGCTGTCAGGGAGACCCTCCCCTTGAGTCACGAGGCTCGGAAAGGACCCCCTTGCTTTCTAAACTCCTTCTCCAAGAGGAGTCTAGGTGCGGCTGGATCCAATTCCTAGCCCCGGACTTAGGCAACGGTTCACCTCTGAAGGATTGTATCTGCGCCATCGACCCTTTATATCACTGAGCTAAGGCTACAAGGTTTTTGCATGCTATTAGTGACTTACTGAGAATCTGTTGCGGCAAGGCATATCTCAGTCTCGAGGAGCAGAACCTTAATCGAGCGTCCCTGCTCAAGGGGAGATCCTGGCACGGAGGCCCCTGCCATGCAGAAGTCAAAAGGCTCTTGGGCTGTCCACTCTTTATGGGGCAAGCCAATTGACTTATAGTCACATCAGCACAGGAACAAGATATCTAGGTCCCCACTGTGTTGCCAACCATCCCCCAACTTCAAGTACCACTCAGAACAACTCCATGGATGATTGGGGCGCCAAAACGAAGGGGCACCCACACCACCCCAGCAGTCAAATAAGGAACCACCAATGGAACTTTCACAATAAATAAGTACAATCCCAGACAGTCCAAAGTAACAGCCAAGACAATGACAGACCAATACAGTGCAAGACCTAACATCATACAGAGCAGTAAAAGGCAACGCGCAGCCAAGTCAAGAACAGTTAAAATACCCAAAATCCAGTGCAGCACTATGACACTGTCCCAAAACACAGTCAAAACAACGACAGAGTAAGGCAACACGAGCCGTAACACAACACGGGGCAGCACAAGGCAATACACAGTCACACAAAGAACAGCCAGTTACAAAACCCACAACAGAACGCCCTACAATCTCAGGAAGTCTCAGAGGGCAGTCACGGCAAATACAGGGCAATACGGTGCAAGACAACACAATACAGGCCACTGCCAGCCAATATCAGTCAAATAAATAACAGACAGTCAAAAAATTCACAGTGCAGCGCACTACTATGACACCATGGGTCAGGCGGCAATCATGACAACGACAGGGCAATACAAGGCAAGACGTAACCCAATACGGGGCCGGACAAGGCAATATGCAGTTGTGGCGGGTGGAGCGATTCACTTCAGTCCTAAGAGAAAAGTAGAGAAACATTCAGAAACATCAACACAGTGATTCTCCAAAGGCAGCAGCGCACGTGACGGCGCTTTACCAGGTTCCATGGCCACGTACCCTGGATTAGTTCCTGCCTAGGGGCCAGGGTCAGACAAGCTGTCTGGGAGACCCTCCCCTTGAGTCACGAGGCTCGGAAAGGACCCCCTTGCTTTCTAAACTCCTTCTCCGAGAGGAGTCTAGGTGCGGCTGGATCCAATTCCTAGCTCGGAAAGGACCCCCTTGCTTTCTAAACTCCTTCTCCGAGAGGAGTCTAGGTGCGGCTGGATCCAATTCCTAGCCCCGGACTTGGGCAACGGTTCACCTCTAAAGGATTATGTCTGTGCCGTCAACCCTTTACGTGGCTCATAAAAAAACAGCTGATGAAGGAAGTGACAATATGGTGGCCTACAATGGCAGAATAGATCAGATGACAATCAAGACAACAACAGAGCAATACAATGGAAGATGTAACACCACACGGGGCCGGACAAGGCAATACACAGCCACATCAGAACCCATGAGACACATCACACTACAGTCCAGACCTAGGACAGATTCTCTAACGTGACCGTCAAGACGACAGGGCAATACAACGCAAGACGTAACACAGGCCATATGCAGTTGTGGCGGGTGCAGTGATAAAATTCACTCCTAAGAGAGAGGCAGAGAAACATTAACAAACATAACAGTGATTCACTAAAGGTAGCAGCGCACGTGATGGCACTTTACCAGATTGCACGGCCACGCACCCCGGGTCATTTACTGCCTAGGGGCCAGGGTCAGACGAGCTGTCTGGGAGACCCTCCCCTTGAGTCACGAGGCTCGGAAAGGACCCCCTTGCTTTCTAAACTCCTTCTCCAAGAGGAGTCTAGGTGCGGCTGGATCCCATCCTTGCCCCGGACTTGGGCAACGGTTCACCTCTAAAGGATCATATCTGCGTGATCAAACCCTTTGTATCGCTCAGCTAAGATGGCAAAGTCTGGCATGCTGTTAGTCACTTACCCAGAATCTGTTGCGGCAAGGCTTCTCTCAGCCTCCAGGAGCAGAACCTTAAGTGAGTGTCCCCAGGAAATGCTGGCAAACAGGCCACTGCCTTGCAAGAAAGCTCAAAGGGCTCTTGGTCTGTCCGCTAGGTCTATAGCAAGCTAACTGACTCACAGTGTCTTGACTCTGGTGCCAGCCATCCCACAAAGTTCAAGTGCCACTCGTAGCGACTCCTGCTGGTCGTTATAGCTCGAGCAGCAGCCTGGAGGAAAAAGGGGGGGTGACATCGCAACAGCGGTCAAATACAGAACAACCGGTTAAAAATTGCACAATACAGTGCCAGAGACTCTAAAATAACTGGCAAGACAACGACAGGGCAACACCATGCAAGATCTAACCTTACACAGGGCAGTACAAGGCAACATACAATCAAATGCAGAGCAGACAATGGAAGATTTGACGGTACAGTGCCATACAACGGTAGAATATATCAGATGTCGGTCACCACAATGACAGAGCAATACAAGGCAAGACGTAACGCGATACGGGGCCCTACCAGGCGACACAGTCAAGGAAACAACAACCCATGAAAGAATTCACAATACAGTGCAGCCCTAGGACGGAACGTGTAAAATGACCGTCGAGACAGTGACAGGGCAATACAATGCAAGACACAACACCATACCAGGTGGTAACAAGGCAACATGCAGCCAAACGAAGAACATCCGATTAAGAAACCCAGCATACGTTCAACTGTAATACCAGAAAAGATCAGAAGGCAGTCAAGACAACGACAGCACACTATAACATGAGAAGTAACACAATACACGGCAGTACAAGGCATTACACAGTCAAATAAAGAAGAACCCATTAAAAACCACACAATACAGTGCAGTGCGATGCCAGAGTAGATCAGAAGGCAGTCGAGACTATGACGGGGCAATATAATGCAAGATGTTACACAATACAGGGCGGTACAAGGCATTAGAAAGCCAGATGAAGAACAACCGATTAAAAAACCCGCAATACAGCGTGGTACGAGGCCCAAACAGATCAGAAGGCAGTCAAGGCTACGACGGGGCAATATAACACGAGACATAACGCAATAGAGGGCGGTACAAGGCATTACACAGTCAAAGAACAACCGATTAAAAAAAAAAACACCACGCAACACGGTGTGGTACGATGCCAGAATAGATCACAGAGCAATCAAGAGCGTGACGGGGCAACACGATGCGAAACCGATACTGAGTGAGGCGGAGCAATACTATTTCAAATATACAAGAACATAGTAGGGAACCAAATTCTTAAGCGTACGACACAAGACCATCTCAAATGGCAGTCAAGGAAGTTACTGAGCAACGTAATCCCAATTTGCACAAAATGGTGCCATCAGGCACCATCGCGTCCGTCAACACTAAGTTGTACTGCAATATCCCCCGCATCACACGCGCCGTACCCTTCTGCTCACCTGCTCCGCATGGATTCCGGGTTTGGACTTTGTGGCACACTCTGGTTCTGGCACCTAAAACACCTAAGACACACAATATTACTGTTGAGCTTACGGGAAACCACCACCCCCATGCGCTACCTCTCTGCTACCCAGCTCACCTCCAACGCTCGTCCGGCTCCGGATGCCTGCGGCGCCTGCAAAACCAAAGACAAACACTCCCCTGAGCTGCAATGTAGCACTGGGCTATTAGACACCAACGTGTCCACAACCGCCTCACTTGCTGGGACTACTCAGTGGGCGTGCAGCATCACCCCTCTGACCCTGCGTGTCACACCAACCGAAGAAACACACGCCGAGATACTGCCCAAAACCCTACCAAATTCCCCATCTCCCGCTCCCTCACCTTGCCCGCCCATCCTCCCCCGAGGCGTGCAACCTGAAGGCTCGCAAACCACCCATAAAACCCAACAGACATGGGTTGCTTTAAAACTTGAAAGTTGCTCCCTCTGAGGCAGATGTGATAAGGTCAGCAGCGGCGGGTGGGCTGAAGTGACTGACTCATCCCCATCCCCACATCCCATGTCATTCATTGCTTCAAAACTTCAAATTGGAAAGAACCAATACATACAGTACTCAGAGCCACATCTTCTCTCTAATACCACGTGCTGACTCACCTTCTTACATTGCTCTCCTCTCCTACGCTGCCCCGCCAAGCTTGTCCTGTTGCATCTGCAAGAACGACATCAGAGAAATCACCCTGAGGCAGAGCAATAGAGTCATAACAACAAAAAGTCTTGCACCTTTTTACAAATACCATCTAAGGTCCAAATACAACCGTACACAAAGAAAATTACAAAAAAAAATCCGCACCAAAACCAGCTGTACCCTCTTCCACATGAACTCTTCTTCACTGCTGCTGTATTGCCTTCCCAACATGCCTCTGCTCTTCCCAAACAAAACAGAAGAGGTGTCTACACAGCCTCCCAATGGCTACCCTGAGATAACTCTAACACCTTTGCCCCGATCTACTGGGATTCATGTACTGCATATAGACTCTCCACAGGATTCCGCCCACCCTGGACACTACGTGCCCAGGCAGGGCAGCCCCGAGCCAAACACTCACGGTTACGGACAGACACTACACGGAACGCTACGAACGACACGCCTCAAAGATGAGAGAAAACTCTCAGCAAGAAAGATGACATGGGGACCAAAGTCACCGTCGTGCAAGAAAATCTGTGGGATCGTGATGATGTCAACATGAAGACGCTCTACGGAACCCCCTGAAGCAAACTGTAGAACGTGATGGTACGTAATAAGAATGGACTGTTGAGCCCGCTAAGATGGACATGCAGGAAGTCTGGCTTCAAGACCTAAGAACGTAACGACGCAGGGAAGAACTCCCAGACATGGAAGCGGGCCGTCCAGAAACTTCTGAGAGGCAAGATTGATGCACGCTTTAAGATGCTAACGCAAGAAGAGCATCAGATGAATGGTGCTACGCCCACAGGCCCAAGCATTCGAGACCCTAAGGATGACGCCCAGGGCCCCACGTCGTGCTCCTGGAGCTCAAAGATGACCTCGAGACCCAAGAAGGGGCGAAGATACACAACACAGACCACATGAACGACATGACAACACGCACAGGCTGGAACCGCCCTGCCCGGGACACGCTAGCGTCACACTGAACAGTAAGCAACATCCTTTACCTTCCTAAATATGACTGTGCCCCGGGACAGCCCTCGCCACTACGCTAACGTCAAAGACCCCATTTTGCAATTGTCCACCTCGGCCCCTCTCCGGCGCCTGACTGTCAACTTAGCTTTTGGAGGGCCAGGCATCTGAATCCTTCTTCGATGCGGTCCGCAAAAACCAGCCATCCGATACATTTCCGCAGTCACCAGGTTCCTCCTCTTCCTCTGCAAAAGGAAAATAAAACATAATCCCAGAGGCCGCCACAGCACCAGCAATAAGCATCCTGAGAGAAGATGCCAACCTCTTCGACGACACCCTCAGCCTCCCGAAGGCCGTGGCGTTCTGCTCGCCCGCTCCGCGCCGACTCCGGAGTCCGAGGCTGCAGTGATAGTTATTCACAGCACCTAAGAGACCAAGAAACACAACATTACCACTGCGCTTCTGCCAAACCGCCACACCATCAACTCCTATCTTCTGTCTTCATTCACATGAAAAAAAAAGTACCCAATTGTATTCATAGAGGCGCCAGTCACATCTTCCCTCTAATGCCACATGCCGAGCCACCTCCGTACAGCGCTCCTCTCGGCTCCCCTACGTCACCCTGCACATCTCATCTCTCGGCATCTAAAAAGAGAAAAAAAAAAATCCAACATTACCCCGATGCAGAGCGATAGCTTAATTCCAAAGGTCTTGTTTCTACTTCGGAACACTGTTCAATTAGATCCAACTACAGCCTGCCATCAAAAAAAAAAAAACCACAGAAAAAGCCCACAAACATTACACCCCACACAAAGCAGCCTGAACATCTTTGAGATACTGCGTCCTTCACTGACTGTGAACAGCCTCTCCGACTTGGCTCTGCTTATGCCAGCACCCACTAATAAAACACCCACGCACCCAACCTACTGAGAGCAAATTAATTCCAGATGACTACCCAACCTTTGCCTCGGTCTCCACAGATCCACATATTAACTGTAGACTCTCGTCACTATTCTGCCT
This sequence comes from Chroicocephalus ridibundus, assembly GCF_963924245.1. NCBI lineage: Eukaryota > Metazoa > Chordata > Aves > Charadriiformes > Laridae > Chroicocephalus > Chroicocephalus ridibundus. Next base: position 167,179 of record NW_026961305.1, read on the forward strand.
GCCCTGGACTCTACACACCCGGGCAGGGGGGCTCCGAGCCAGACACACACACAAGCACAGACCGACACTACACAAAACGCTAAAAACAACGCACCTCAAGGATGAGAGAAAACTCTCAGCAAGAAGGATGACACCCAGACGGAAGTCACCGTCGGGCAAGACGACCTGGAGACCGTGGTGGTGATGTGAAGAGGCTCTATGGAAGCCCCTGAAACAGAGTGTAGGACATCATCATCTGTGATAAGAAGGGACTGTCAAGACTGATAAGATGTATGCGGGGGAAGCCTGGCTTCAAGACCTAAGAACATAATGACATAGGGAAGAAGTCCCAGTTGTAGACGCGGGCCATCCGGAAACTTCCAAGACGCAAGACCGATGCAAGCTTTAAGCTTCTAACGCAAGACGACCAGCAGCCGAATGGTGCTATGCCCATAGGTGCAGGTGTTCGAGACCCTAGGGATGGTGCCTGAGGCACCATGCCGTGCTCCTGGAGCTTAAAGATGACCTCGAGACCCGAGAAAGGTCTAAGACACAGAACACGGACCACACGAAAGACAACAACACACACAGGCTGGAACCACCCTGCCCGGGAATGCCGAACAGTAAGCCGCATCCCTTACGTGCCTAAAAGGAGACTGCCCTCCAGGACAAACCTCTCCCCTACGCCAACTTCAAAGACACCTTTTTGCAATTCTCAACCTTGTCCCCTCTCGAGCGCCAGTCTCTCAACTTAGCTTTTGGAGGGCCAGGGGTCCGAATCCATCCTTGAGGCAGTCCACAGAAAACAGCCATCCAGTACGTTCCTGTGGTCACCAGCTTCCTCCTCTTCCTCTGCAAAAGGAAAAGAAAAAAAAAAAGTTATCCCAAAAGCAGCCACAGCACCAGCAATAAGCATCCTGAGAGGAGATGCCAACCTCTTCCACAACACCCTCAGCCTCATGAACGCCGAGGCATTCTGCTCGCCCGCTCAGCGCCAATTCCAGAGTCTGACGCTGCGGCAACAGTTATTCACGGCACCTAAGATACCAAGAAACACAGCATTACCACTGCGCTACTGCCAAACCACCAGTCCCGTGCTCCTCCTCGATACTATCTGGCTCGCCTCAAACGCGAGAGCCTAGAGCACACCAGGCTCCGACGACACCCGAACCCATCTGCAAAACCTGTCCAAGAAGGACTCGTGAACCCGGCTCCCTTTTCTAGCCCTCCCCCAGTGCCAAAACTTTAGAAACCCCTTCTCTTCTCCCTGAGCTGCCAGGGAAGGAGCCCCACTTCTTCCCCATAGATCCCACCCTTTATTTGCCAGCCCGAACACCCGGCGTTGGACGCTTCTCAAGAGCCACTCTTCCCAGCCTCTCCCTGCGTCCCACCACCACCTCCTATCTTCTGTCTTCCCACAGACTCTGGGCTCTGCTGCAGACCCACAGAGTCAGTGAAGCCCTGATCTGACCTATACCAGGGGCCTGCCACAAGCCGCAAAGGCTCCAGGGACACGGCAAAACCCTGAGCACGGTGGGGGAAGGTGACAAGGCACCCCACATCCTGAAATACGTTATGCTTTATGGCCCTGCTGCTTTCCTGAGAAATGTGGAAACTCCATCTACAGCTGCAGACAAGGTGCTCACCCAGTCCCTGCAAAGTAATCTCATCATCTGCCCGATTGAGACAAATTCTATTGGCATCTTACCTGGGATACAGCAAAGCTAGTGGGAAAAAAAAAAACAACCACAAACAAGAAAGTTCCATCTTCAATACAGTCAGGGATTCCAGGAAAATGCGCCATGCCTGGAAGAGAGAAAACCATACCCTTAAACTATCTCACCGCCCCCTAAGACTCATTACCACGCGACTCACCTGAAAAACCACAAGGAAGAGAACCGGCACATGAGGCCGCTCTCTACTATACACGCTGCCAAACCTCACCTGGTCCTGAAGGTCTTGCCACCTCCAGCTTCTTACCTGCTATTCTCTAAATGGGATAACATCTCCACCCAAGGAGCTGAGCCGCCTCCAAAGCTGCAATCGACTGAAGGACAGGCAGAGCTCTGACCCTGGAGAAGCCCAGCAGCAGAATGAGCTGCCCCAGCAGAGGCTGTGGGTTATATATCCCGGGCCCCGCCCACCCCCGTTCCCACCAGCACCTGGGAAAGGGCCTGGCTGACCTCCACAAGGCATAGAGCCTGCCAGAGGAAAAGCTGCTCCTTTCCTCACAGGCCTGAGAAGTACAGCATGCAAAACACCAAAACGGAGAAAGCGACCCTTAGAGGAACGGACAATATGTGCTCTTTTATTACAACTACATCAACTGTGTCAGCAACAGGGCCCGGTAGGTAAGTAAACTTAATTAAACTTTTGCAGGGCGTAGACATAAAGAGAAAGACATCATCCTAACCTAAATAGGCCAGAAGATCATGAAGCACAATAACAATATTTTTATCAAGACTCAATGTGCTTTAGTTTCCTTGTAAAAGAAACCCCACAACGAGTCATACAGCATTTCTAGCAAGACGACGCATATTATCCGACTTCTGCCAGAACTGTGTTCTGGATCGGACTGACAGACAGAGTGCAAGCAGAGGCTTGTGCGCCGCCCGTAATGCAGTGGCTGAGAAAGAACCAAGGCTTTGGGCCGCCGCTCTCCTCGGCCGAGTCCGCTCCGGTGCCCTGTCTGTCATCATTGCTGTTGTGCCTTAGGCCATGCAGTAAAACAAGTGACACGTGCTCCCTTTTAACTTCTCTCCTGAGGCAGAAAAGAACAAGAGAGAGAGACTTAGGGACTGAAAGATAAACTGAACTGTAATGAAATCTTAACAGCAAAATAATACTGAGAAAAGACAACAGTAACAAGAAAACAATTAAATATATACAGGACATACACAACCCGATACAGAGCTCCCAGGATGACCGCTGCTTCACTGGCAAAGTCCGGAACCAGACTCCGTGACAGACTGGAACCAGACTCCGGACCTGGTTGCATAAATGCACGGATCGAGGTCAAAGGACAATGAACAGACAGAGGAGTCTTCAGAGGCCAGACAACAGGTACCGACCCCTTTGATCCCTCCGCTTTTATACTGAGCGTGATGAGGATGGGATGGAATACCCTATCAGTCAGATTCGGGTCACCGGTCCCGTCTACTCTTCACTATGGGTGCAACCCCTCTACGCTTTTCTGCTTCCAACCCTCCAACAGGGCAGATATATAAAAGTTAGCTGGGCTGTGCTGTTGTAGGAATAAGTATAAGCAAGAGCCTCTCTGCACGGCATCCCTTCGCATTAAGTGTAAATATAAGTTCTTGGTGCTCTGAAGGCAGATACTACCTGAAAAATACGTCATTATTTTCAGAGAGTTCACTTCATTGGAAGAGACTTACCTGAAAAGTAAAGTGACTGCAAACAACACCAGTTCTGTTGTACCTCAGACCAGCACTTCCACACATGGCTACGTAACCTCACATTCACATGAAAAAAAGAAGAAGTGGCCAAATGTATTCATGGAGCCGCCGGTCACATCTTCCCTTTAAGACCTCGGGCTCAGCCACCTTTGTCCTGCGCCCCCATCAGCTCCCCTGTGTATCCCTGGCCACCTCATCTCTCTGCATCTGAAAAAAAAAGCAACACACCAACATCAAACATTACCCTAATGCAGAGCAGTAGCTTAATTCCAAAGGTCTTGTTTCTACTTAGGAACCCTGTTCACATAAGTCCAACTACAGCCTGTCATCCAAAGAAGAGACGCCTGCAAACATTACACCCCACACAATGCAGGTTTACCATCTTTGAGATACTGTCCCCTTCACTAGCCATGAACACCCTCTCCAACTTGTCTCCGCTTATGCCAGCGCCCACTAATGAAACACCCGTCCACACAGCCTCTCGAAAGCTAATCAATTCGAGACGACTGAGCAACCTTTGCCTGGGTCTAGACAGATCCTCATATTCACTACAGACTGCCGTCTGTAAGTCCTGCCGTCTGAAAGTCCAAGACACAGAAGACAGAGCACACAAACTACACAACCGAAGACACAGGCCAGAACTGCCCTGCCCAGCACACACTAGCTTTGTGCTGAAAAGTAACCCACTCCCTTTACCTACTCAGAGGAGACTGCTCCCGCATAGCCCTCTGCTCTAGCCTGACTTTAAAACTCCTCCCTGAAACTGTCAACCTTGGCCCCCCTCCAGCACCTGTCCCTCTACTTCGCTTTCAGAGGGCCAGTGGTCTGAATTCATCCTTGACAAAAAAAACCACAACAAACAGATAACTGATGTGTTCCTGCAGTCACCATGTTCCTCTTCATCAGCAAAACAAAAAGAAATCACAGCTCCAGCAGTGACCACCATGACAGTAGATGCCAACCTCTTCCACAACACCCTCATCCTCAGAGGTGCCATGGCAATCCACTCACCTGCTTCACGTCGATTCCAGTCAGAGGCTGCAGCAACAATTATTTATGGCACCTAAGATACCAACAAACACAAAATTACCATTGCATTTCTGCAAAATCACCAGTCCCGTGCTCCTCCTCCACGCTGTCCAGCTCACCTCAAATGCAAGAGGCTAGAACAGACCAGACCCTGTCGACACCCAAATCCAAATGCAAAACCGATATGACAGAGACTGATGAACCCACCTCCTTTTCCTAGCCAGCCCCCAGCGCCAAAACTTTCGAAACCCCTTCTCTTCTCCTCAACCGTCAGGGAAGGAGCCTCACTTCTTCCTGACAGCTCCCATCCTGTATTTGCAACCCTGAACCCCCTACGCCGGCTGCTTCTCAGGAGCAGCTCTTCTGAGCTGTGCCCTGCGTTTGGCAGGCACCTCCTATCTTCTGTCTTCCCACAGACTCTGGGCTCTGCATCAGACCCACAAAACAAATAATGTCCTGACACAATCTATGAGGGGCCTGCTGCCCGCTGCAAAAACTCTAGGGACACCGTGGCACTCCATGGGCAACGGGGAAAGGTGATGAGCCATGCCATACCCTGAACGACGCTATGCCTTACATCCCTGCTGCTTTCTTGAGAAATGCTAGTGCCATATATGCAGATGCATACAAAACGCTCACCCTAACCCCCATAAGATAATCTCATCATCAACCCAATTAAGAGAAACAATATCAGCAATTTACACAGCATACTGCAAAACTGGTGAAAAACCCACAGTTCTATCTTCAATAAAGTCAGAAATTCTAGGAAAATGCAGTGCTCCTAGAACAAAGAAAAGCATACTATTAAACCATCTGGGCACCCCCTAAACACTCATCACAAAGTTATGACCCGAAAAAAAAAGGAGCATACCAGTCAACTTTCTACCATACAGGCAGCTGGATGTTTACTGCTCCCGAAGGTCTCAGCTCAGCCTTCTCACCTCTGCCTCCCTAAATGCCGAAACACGCCTGCCCAAACAGCTGAGCCTGTCCCAAAGCTGCAGCAAAGCGAGGGACCAGCAGAGCACCCACCCCACGGGGCCCAGCAGCAGAATGAGCTCCTGAGCCCGGGCTGGGGCTCATGTACCCCGGGCCCCGCCCACCGCCCTCAGGCCCCGCCCACCGCCCTTCCCACAATCCCCTGGGAAAGGGGCGGGGCCAACCCCCAGAAGACGTGAAGGCGGGCGGCAGCGGGAGCAGCAGCTTCGCTTCTCCTGCCTTAAGTTCCCAGCAGGCGAAGCACCTCCCCTTTTTATTTCCATTTGGGACCAACCTCTGGTGATTCTCTTACCGCTTTTGTGTGATTTCTGTCCAGTTGTTGCTGTGGAGAAGAGAGCTCTGCAGGGGTTGCATTACTTTTGTGATCTTCAGATATTTTTGTGGTTAACTGATAATCGTGTTTTATCGTTTTGGAAGAGTGTTAGAAGCATATGATTTCCAGAAGACTTATGAGCATTTACGGGCTCCTGGAGGACTAAAGTGCCACGGAGACACGCGTCGGAAGACTGAGGGGACACTTCCGGGCTCCTGGAGGACCGAAGTGCCACGGAGACGCGCGTCAGAGGACTGAGGGGGCACTTCCGGGGTCCTGGAGGACCGAAGTGCCACGGAGACGCGCGTCGGAGGACTGAGGGGGCACTTCCGGGGTCCTGGAGGACCGAAGTGCCACGGAGACGCGCGTCGGAGGACTGAGGGGGCACTTCCGGGGTCCTGGAGGACTGCGGGGTCACGTAGATGGAAACCCGGAAAACTGCCGGGCACTGACGGGGCCGCGGTAACGCGTAAGAGCCGATGCGGAGGGGCCGATGGCCGCTCTGGAGGCCGGGCGGGCGGCACCGATGCCGCTCCAGGTGGCGCGGAGCTCGCCAGAGTCCCGGCGGGCCTGGTTCGCCCTCCGGCCGCCACTCTCTTGAGACTGCGGCCGGACGGGCCTCCGCGAAGCCGCGCCTGCGCACGAGCTGCGGAACCCACGCGGCGCCGGCAGCGGGGGCCGAGGGGGGCCGGGAGGCGCGGGCACTGCGCATGCGCCGCCCCCCACCTGCAGGACGCGCCTTCAGCCGCCAGGCGGCAGCACCCACTCCGGTATTGACACACATCTGTGCGTTTAGGGAATTTCCGTTGCCCATTTCCTACGTTAACGCTTTTGATACCGAATATCTATTTAGGCTGTCTGCCTACACACCTAGTTTGACACTAATATCTTTTTATAAACGCATCTAAGTATTTTTATATTCTAGGATCTTTCATATAACACAGAAGCACAGAATCCTTAGAGACAGAGGTTTTTATTTTGAACTTTTACATACATAATATATATATATGTATATTTCTCATTCCCTATTTCAACGCCTCCTGCCCATAGTTACAGGTTTTCACATTTTTTAATGCATCCCAAGAATTTTCAGACATTCTGGGGCCGCGACCCACTTCTTTTGGGGGGGCAACTCCACGTAACCCCCCCCCATCTCCCACTCACCTGCTCCTCTGCTGCATCATCGCTGCCCCAGTGACATCGGGGTGCCCCAAATGACACCATCACCCCCCAAGACACACACACACACACACAGACACCCTTCTATTCACCCCAAAAAAAGGCTCAAAACGCCCAGACCCAGGGCTGGCCCCTTCTCCTCAGGGGGGCTCCGCCACCGGCTGCAAACCTGGGCTGGGGCATCTCTCGAGCAGCACGAGACGCCTACGACGAGGCACCTGGAAAACAAAAATCCCCAATTATAGCTCAGCATCCCAAAAAAACAGCACAGAAGAGAGCAGAGGAGTTCTGTCAGACGGAGGGACGGGACAGGAGCTGGGGAAACAGCTCAGCTCGAAATACAGCACAGCCTTCAAAAGCCAGCGCCATCTGAACTCTTCAAAGTCAGGATTAAGACTAATCAGTGCCATTTTGAACACGTTCTTAGCGTAAGGGCGAACCCTCCGGCTGGTGCTGGGAAACGCCTGGCCCTTTCCCTTTCACTGAGAAGGTGTGCATGAAGTTTACATCCACCCAGTGAAAATACTTACCCTGTGAAAGTACTTGGCTTTCCTTCGGCGCTAATTTAACTTGCACAGCTGTGAACGGATACTATTAAACTATCCGTCTCCAAAATACACAGCTATGATTTGACCACGGGGGGGTTTTTGTGTGCTACACAAGGAGGAGGAGGGACATCGGGGCAGCGGCGCTGCCCGAGAGAGACACTACTGGCTGCCGGGAAAAGGCGGCACTGAAAGCCAGACAGAAGTAAAGTACTTCAGAGCACTCTGCCAAAAAAACGGGGGGAAAACCGCGTAACATTCAGTTGTCTCTCCTTTTAAACATTTCGAACAAATACCTAACTGCCCAGGGACACCTCATAAATTGTACACTACAGCCGTTTAGGCGGCTGCAGTTTAAACTACGCAAGTCAGTTTGTCGATTATACAACTCTCACTTTTTTTTTTTTAGCTTCATTTAACATAGAAAAATCAGTGAGAGAAAAAACTCCTCCAAATGGTTTTACTTTTGGGGGCGGGGAATCAAATCGCCGGCGCCGCGATCCGTAGGGCTACCAAAAAGGACCGGCAGATTCGCGAATGCTTTTGGCTGTGCTGAAGGCGCGGAGGAACGCGTTTTTATGGTATCTCGACTGTTCCAACCGAGAACCCAAAGGCCGGCGATGCCAGCAACTGGGGGGAGACGCGCGGCACTTGGGCCTGCGGAAGGAAATGAACTTCCTCCCGAGGTTACAGAAAAAGGACATTGTTGAAGCCGTAACTCACCAAAACCACAACCAAAACCACAGGATTCGCCGTCACGAGTTAAACGCTGCTGATGCTTCACGGCAAAGCCTGGAGAACGCAGAGAGGCGATGCCCGTTTGTCCCGTTTTGTCCATGTCTCCTCTTTGACCTCAATCGCCTTTAGGACAGATGCCAGTATCTCAGTGAGGTTTTCGAGTACCGCTGTGAAATATTTTAAAGACTTATTGACTGAGAAAGCATAAAGTTTTTATCGTGAAAGCAAAGCCTGCTTCTTCTGGACATGTGAACTCTTACAAACAGTTCCTTCCCTCTTCTAGTACAGAATTATTTTCACAGTATCGTTTGACAGTGAGCACCCAGAAAGAGAAGAATATGCTTTCAGGAAGAGAAAAATAAATGGAGGGAAGTAAGCTTTGCAGAGGCGTAACGTGCTCCAGGACAGACTTTATTTTGGTTTTAGGATTGTGAGGGACGGACTGTAAATTCCCTGCCGAGGGGCAGGAGCCCCTCCAAGCCTTCAGTGGAACGCCTCAAACACTCGCAAGGAAATAAATAACGCAGGCCTGGCCTTCAAACAGCTGATGAGGCTCACACTTCTGGCGGCTGAAAGTGTGGGAGAACTGTCTTGTGAAGACAGGTCGGTTCTGCCACTCGTGCCGTGAGCTCGCTCGTTCTCAGTTCTCGAGGCCGTTGTGTCCCATGAGTGACCTTTGCTTCATTATCCGCGAAACGCACGTGAAAGCGCACGCCCTGCATGTGCTAATGAAGATTACAGAGATCACGCTAAACATGTGTGACCATGGCACTCGTCTCTCCACCCAAATCATGGCACACGTCACCGGGGAGAAGGGAGAAACCTGAGCTGAGCCCGTCCTCAGCAAGGAGGGCGGACCGTGCTGATTCAGCAAACGTAAAAGGGGAAAATAAGTGCCCCGAGGGAACAAAAAAGAACAAAAGAAATAGATAGTGCCTGGGAAGATTCTTCCCAAGAAAGAAGAAGATTATGCCTGGGAAGAATCCCTGAAAAAGACGCTGGAACCAGGACCCGCGATCTCTTTATCTCTGTCTTTTTCTCTGTCTTTTCCTCTCTCTGTCCCTCAGTTTCTCTTTTCTCTTGGAATTGTTAAGTAACAGTTAGAGCTGTGAAGTGATGACCTTAAGTACGACCTTAAGCACCGCTTGCCGTAAGTTGTCCTACACCTGGTGTTAACTAACACAATGTACACCCCAACACCTGCCATAATTTTTTATATACCTAACCAATTATCGTGGGCTTGTTAAGATCTATACTAACCATTTTGGTAAGCTAATAAATGTTTCTGTATGGACCTTGAGATTTATCTCACCTTAGTCCGTGCCGCTGAGAATTTACAAATCTGAAGTCACTTACCCTCCCCTCTTTCCTGACAGCGGGAAGCGACAAGGATTTTGTTAAAATATTTCACAGAAAAACTATAGGAGGAGTGCTGGCACATCCTTCCCGTTAACTTCAGAGTCCACACTACAAGTACCTCAGGAAAAAAGCAGACGCGCATCGCAGACGCACCTCGTACTCGCAGAGCACTCCAGATTCTTTCCGTCTGTCCTGCACCATCACGGCAGAAGGAAGGGCGACCACGGAGAAACACTGGCAGCTGGCATTCTGCCAAGACAGGAAAAAAACTTCTGGCATAAAGCTAGGTGGCAATCTAAAGCGTCCTTCTTTTGTGAAGGTCTGTGAAGACTGCAGCTAACGGAGGCTCCTGACGAGTAGGACACGGCCCCAAAGCCTGGGACTCACCGCAGCTCCTGCTTTCAGCGCTGCCCACAGAATTTTCCAGTTCAGGTGCCTCTCTCTTTCTCTGTCCCTTCCTCTTCTGCAGCGCTGGTCACTTGACCATCCTCCACCTAAGAGAACACAGCGGTGTCTTACAGCTCTTGCGATATGAAGCTTCCCAGATGTGCAGCCTTGCACGCACACAACCCTTCCCCATGGCCATACCGTGATTATGGATACGCGTACGGACCCTGCGGTACATATCAGCAATCTGGTCTGCTGAGGACAACTCAGAGGGGACCCTTCCTCACCCAGAAATGCTTGGCTGTCTCTTCCCTGCCGCAGGAAGCACCTTCTGGCTCAATCACCTTGATGTTGTTCTCTGACTGTTTCACGTTTTTCAAGCATCTTAAGCTTCACCCACAGCAGCTCCTGTTCAAAGCCAGTAAACGTCCACCAGTCCCAGGTCGCCCACACCAGGAGGGAGAACGGGGCTGAACGGAGACAGCCCAGGCAAGTCTGTGGCAAAGGCAGCCCACGACAACCCCGGGGAGGAGCGGACAACCGCGGCCTCCGGGAGAGAAAGAGAAGGGGCAGCAGTTCCCCGACCACTCGCCCCAGCGGGAGCCCCCCCTGCAGCAGGAGCTCCTGGAGACGCTGCTTTCCCCACCCGGATGCTCCTGGCACCTGCATCGAGAGGCGACCAAGCGCAGCCAGGGGCGGCCGCCGCTGTCGGGAACAGGACGGGGGGAGGACATCTGCCGGCAGTGCCTCGGCTGGGGAGGAGGGCCGGGGCCCGTCTCCTCGCAAAGGAACAGGGAGCGGGGGGGCTGCGGGCCCGGGAGCGGGAGGACGCCGGACCGGGAGCGGGGGGACGCCGGCCCGGGAGCAGGGGGGGGCCGGCCCGGGACCCCGGGGACGCGGGGGGAGAACCGTCCCGATGGGGGGGGACGCGAGGGGGGGAGGGAGGGGGGGTCCGAGCCGGAGGACGCGGGGGGGTCCGAGCCGGAGGATGGGGGGGGCGGGGCCGGGGCCGGCCTGGGAGCCCGGGGACGCTGAAGGGGGAAGCGGGGAGGAGGGGAACCGTCCCGGAAGCGGGGGGGAGTCCGTCCCGGGAACGGGGGCCGCCTGCCATCCACCCGCCCGACGGAAACGTGTCCGGCAGACGCCGCTCCCCACGTGACCACCCGGAAGTAACGTACCGGAAAATGCTTCGCACGCTGGCGCGGCGGCGCCACGTGGGCGCCGGTGGCGCCGAGGCTGACGGCCGCCGCAAAGCCCGCAGCCCCACGGGCTGTGGGGTCACGCGAGCGGCTGCCAAAGAGCTTTCCAACGAGGCACGGCTTTCCCTCCTGGCTCTTCGGGCGTGGGAGCTGTGGCCAGAGCCGCGGCCCTACCGGAAAATGCTTCGCAGGCTGGCGCGGCGGCGCCACATGGGCGCCGGTGGCGCCGAGGCTGACGGCCGCCACAAAGCCCGAAGCCCCACGGGCTGTGGGGCCACGCGAGCGGCTGCCAAAGAGCTTTCCAACGAGGCACGGCTTTCCCTCCTGGCTCTTCGGGCGTGGGAGCTGTGGCCAGAGCCGCGGCCCTACCGGAAAATGCTTCGGGGGCTGGCGCGGCGGCGCCACGTGGGCGCCGGTGGCGCCGAGGCTGACGGCCGCCGCAAAGCCCGCAGCCCCACGGGCTGTCGGGCCACGCGAGCGGCTGCCAAAGAGCTTTCCAACGAGGCACGGCTTTCCCTCCTGGCTCTTCGGGCGTGGGAGCTGTCGCCAGAGCCGCGGCCCTACCGGAAAATGCTTCGCAGGCTGGCGCGGCGGTGCCACGTGGGCGCCGGTGGCGCCGAGTCTGACGGTCGCTGGAAAGCCCGCAGCCCCACGGTCTGTGGGGCCACGCGAGCGGCTGCCAAAGAGCTTTCCAAGGAGGCACGGCTTTCCCTCCTGGCTCTTCGGGCGTGGGAGCTGTGGCCAGAGCCGCGGCCCTACCGGAAAATGCTTCGCAGGCTGGCGCGGCGGCGCCACATGGGCGCCGGTGGTGCCGAGGCTGACGGCCGCCGCAAAGCCCGCAGCCCCACGGGCTGTGGGGCCACGCGAGCGGCTGCCAAAGAGCTTTCCAACGGGGCACGGCTTTCCCTCCTGGCTCTTCGGGCGTGGGAGCTGTGGCCAGAGCCGCGGCCCTACCGGAAAATGCTTCGCAGGCTGGCGCGGCAGCGCCACGTGGGCGCCGGTGGCGCCGAGGCTGACGGCCGCCGCAAAGCCCGCAGCCCCACGGGCTGTGGGGCCACGCGAGCGGCTGCCAAAGAGCTTTCCAACGAGGCACAGCTTTCCCTCCTGGCTCTTCGGGCGTGGGAGCTGTCGCCAGAGCTGCAGCCTTACCGGAAAATGCTTCGCAGGCTGGCGCGGCGGCGCCACATGGGCGCCGGTGGCGCCGAGGCTGACGGCCGCCGCAAAGCCCGCAGCCCCACGGGCTGTGGGGCCACGCGAGCGGCTGCCAAAGAGCTTTCCAACGGGGCACGGCTTTCCCTCCTGGCTCTTCGGGCGTGGGAGCTGTGGCCAGAGCCGCGGCCCTACCGGAAAATGCTTCGCAGGCTGGCGCGGCGGCGCCAGGTAGGCGCCGGTGGCGCCGAGGCTGACGGCCGCCGCAAAGCCCGCAGCCGCACGGGCTGTGGAGCCACGCAAGCGGCTGCCAAACAGCTTTCCAACGAGGCACGTCTTTCCCTCCTGGCTCTTCGGGCGTGGGAGCTGTGGCCAGAGCCGCGACCCTACCGGAAAATGCTTCGCAGGCTGGCGCGGCGGCGCCACATGGGCGCCGGTGGTGCCGAGGCTGACGGCCGCCACAAAGCCCGAAGCCCCACGGGCTGTGGGGCCACGCGAGCGGCTGCCAAAGAGCTTTCCAACGAGGCACGGCTTTCCCTCCTGGCTCTTCGGGCGTGGGAGCTGTGGCCAGAGCCGCGGCCCTACCGGAAAATGCTTCGCAGGCTGGCGTGGCGCCGCCAGGTGGGCGCCGGTGGCGCCGAGGCTGACGGCCGTAGCAAAGCCCGCAGCCCCATGGGCTGTGGGGCCACGCGAGCGGCTGTCAAAGAGCTTTCCAACGGGGCACGGCTTTCCCTCCTGGCTCTTCGGGCGTGGGAGCTGTGGCCAGAGCCGCGGCCCTACCGGAAAATGCTTCGCAGGCTGGCGCGGCGGCGCCAGGTGGGCGACGGTGGCGCCGAGGCTGACGGCCGCCGCAAACCCCGCAGCCCCATGGTCTGTGGGGCCACGCGAGCTGCTGCCAAAGAGCTTTCCAACGAGGCACGGCTTTCCCTCCTGGCTCTTCGGGCGTGGGAGCTGTCGCCAGAGCCGCAGCCATACCGGAAAATGCTTCGCAGGCTGGCGCGGCGGTGCCACGTGGGCGCCGGTGGCGCCGAGGCTGACGGTCGCTGGAAAGCCCGCAGCCCCACGGGCTGTGGGGCCACGCGAGCGGCTGCCAAAGAGCTTTCCAACGAGGCACGGCTTTCCCTCCTGGCTCTTCGGGCGTGGGAGCTGTGGCCAGAGCCGCGGCCCTACCGGAAAATGCTTCGCAGGCTGGCGCGGCGGCGCCAGGTAGGCGCCGGTGGCGCCGAGGCTGACGGCCGCCACAAAGCCCGAAGCCCCACGGGCTGTGGGGCCACGCGAGCGGCTGCCAAAGAGCTTTCCAAGGAGGCACGGCTTTCCCTCCTGGCTCTTCGGGCGTGGGAGCTGTGGCCAGAGCCGCGGCCCTACCGGAAAATGCTTCGCAGGCTGGCGTGGCGCCGCCAGGTGGGCGCCGGTGGCGCCGAGGCTGACGGCCGCCGCAAAGCCCGCAGCCCCACGGGCTGTGGGGCCACGCGAGCGGCTGCCAAAGAGCTTTCCAACGGGGCACGGCTTTCCCTCCTGGCTCTTCGGGCGTGGGAGCTGTGGCCAGAGCCGCGGCCCTACCGGAAAATGCTTCGCAGGCTGGCGCGGCGGCGCCACGTGGGCGCCGGTGGCGCCGAGGCTGACGGCCGCTGGAAAGCCCGCAGCCGCACGGGCTGTGGGACCACGCGAGCGGCTGCCAAAGAGCTTTCCAACGAGGCACGGCTTTCCCTCCTGGCTCTTCAGGCGTGGGAGATGTGGCCAGAGCCGCGGCCCTACCGGAAAATGCTTCGCAAGCTGGCGCGGCGGCGCCAGGTGGGCGCCGGTGGCGCCGAGGCTGACGGTCGCTGGAAAGCCCGCAGCCCCACGGGCTGTGGGGCCACGCGAGCGGCTGCCAAAGAGCTTTCCAACGAGGCACGGCTTTCCCTCCTGGCTCTTCGGGCGTGGGAGCTGTGGCCAGAGCCGCGGCCTTACCGGAAAATGCTTCGCAGGCTGGCGCGGCGGCGCCAGGTAGGCGCCGGTGGCGCCGAGGCTGACGGCCGCCACAAAGCCCGAAGCCCCACGGGCTGTGGGGCCACGCGAGCGGCTGCCAAAGAGCTTTCCAAGGAGGCACGGCTTTCCCTCCTGGCTCTTCGGGCGTGGGAGCTGTGGCCAGAGCCGCGGCCTTACCGGAAAATGCTTCGCAGGCTGGCGCGGCGGCGCCAGGTAGGCGCCGGTGGCGCCGAGGCTGACGGCCGCCGCAAAGCCCGCAGCCCCACGGGCTGTGGGGCCACGCGAGCGGCTGCCAAAGAGCTTTCCAACGGGGCACGGCTTTCCCTCCTGGCTCTTCGGGCGTGGGAGCTGTGGCCAGAGCCGCGGCCCTACCGGAAAATGCTTCGCAGGCTGGCGCGGCAGCGCCACGTGGGCGCCGGTGGCGCCGAGGCTGACGGCCGCCGCAAATCCCGCAGCCCCACGGGCTGTGGGGCCACGCGAGCGGCTGCCAAAGAGCTTTCCAACGAGGCACAGCTTTCCCTCCTGGCTCTTCGGGCGTGGGAGCTGTCGCCAGAGCTGCAGCCTTACCGGAAAATGCTTCGCAGGCTGGCGCGGCGGCGCCACGTGGGCGCCGGTGGCGCTGAGGCTGACGGCCGCCGCAAAGCCCGCAGCCCCACGGGCTGTGGGGCCACGCGAGCGGCTGCCAAAGAGCTTTCCAACGAGGCACGGCTTTCCCTCCTGGCTCTTCGGGCGTGGGAGATGTGGCCAGAGCCGCGGCCCTACCGGAAAATGCTTCGCAGGCTGGCGTGGCGCCGCCAGGTGGGCGCCGGTGGCGCCGAGGCTGACGGCCGTAGCAAAGCCCGCAGCCCCATGGGCTGTGGGGCCACGCGAGCGGCTGTCAAAGAGCTTTCCAACGGGGCACGGCTTTCCCTCCTGGCTCTTCGGGCGTGGGAGCTGTGGCCAGAGCCGCGGCCCTACCGGAAAATGCTTCGCAGGCTGGCGCGGCGGCGCCAGGTGGGCGACGGTGGCGCCGAGGCTGACGGCCGCCACAAAGCCCGCAGCCCCATGGTCTGTGGGGCAACGCGAGCTGCTGCCAAAGAGCTTTCCAACGAGGCACGGCTTTCCCTCCTGGCTCTTCGGGCGTGGGAGCTGTGGCCAGACCTGTGGCCCTACCGGGAAGTGCTTCGCAGGCTGGCGCGGCGGCGCCATTTGGGCACCAGTGGCGCCGAGGTTGACGGCCGCCGCAAAGCCCGCAGGCCCACGGGCTGTGGGGCCACGCGAGCGGCTGCCAAAGAGCTTTCCAACGAGGCACGGCTTTCCCTCCTGGCTCTTCGGGCGTGGGAGCTGTGGCCAGAGCCGCGGCCCTACCGGAAAATGCTTCGCAGGCTGGCTCGGCGGCGCCACGTGGCGCTGCAGGCTTTTCTGCTGCCTTCAGAGTCTCACAACCCCCCTTTCCCACTTGGCACCACGGCAGCCTCTAGCATTGCTATTTTTAAGTCAAGACAGTGTACGACTTAACATTATACGGAGCGCTACACATCAATACATGGTCAAATTAAGCATAGCCAATGGAAGTATTGGCAATACAATGCCATCGTATGTTTGAAAGTGTCAGATGTCTTTGAAGACTATGACAGAGCGATACAACGTAAAGCGTAGCACAGTACTGGGCCGTGCCAGGCAATACGCCCTCACAAAATCACCAATAGAGAAATTGACAACGGAGTGCAGTCTTGCAACAGAATCTCTGAAGCCACCTTTAAGCCAGTGACAGGCGGTACAACGTCACACGTTACAGTATACAGGGCAGTACAACCCGATTCGCAGACAAATAAATTAGCGCAAATTACAAGACTCCCAATACAGTACAGTACAATGCCAGACCGTCTCAGATGTCGGTCAAGACAATGCCAGGGCAACGCAGTGCAAGACCTAACATTATACAGGTCAGTACAAGGCAATACGCAGTCCAATGAATAACAGTAAACTACAATACCCAAACCACACTGCAGTACAATGGCAAACCATCCCACATGTCGGTCGAGACAATGACAATGCGAGAAAGAACACCGTGCAGGGCAGCACAAGGCAGTACACAGTCAAATAAAGAACAGCTGACCAGAAAACCCGCACTACGCTGCCGTACGATCTCAAAACGTCTCGGAGGGCAGTCAAGGCAATTACAGGGCAATACAAAGCACTACGTCGCAGTACACAAGGCAGTACAAGGCAACACTCAGTCAAATAAATAACAGACAGTCAAAAAATTCACAGTGCAGTGAATTCACATGGGTCAGATGGCAACCAAAAGAAGGACAGGGCAATACAAGGCGAGAGGTAACCCAACACGGGGCTGGACAAGGCAATATGCAGTTGTGGCGAGTGGAGCGATTCACTTCAGTCCTGAGAGAAGTAGAGAAACATTTAGAAACATCACCACAGTGATTCGACAAAGGCAGCAGTGAACGTAACATCCCTTTACCAGGTTTCGTGCCCACGTCCCCCGGATAATTTATTGCACAGGGGCCAGGGTCAGACGAGCTGTTAGGGAGACCCTCCCGTTGAGCCACAACCCCCTTGCTTTCTAAACTCCTTCTTGACGAGCAGTCTAAGTGCGGCTGGATCCAATTCCTAGCCCTGGACTTGGGCAACGGTTCACCTCTAAAGGATTGTATCCGCGCCATCAACCCTTTATATCACTGAGCTAAGGCTACGAGGTTTAGCGTGGTATTAGTCACTTACCGAGACTCTGTTGCGGCAAGGGATCTCTCAGCCTTGAGGAGCAGAACCTGAAGCAAGCATCCCCGCTCAAGGGCACATCCTGGTGCTATGACAGACTATGACAGGCGATACTATGACAGGGCAATACAACGCAAGACGGAACTTTACACAGGGCAGTACAAGGCCAATACACAGTCAAATAGGGAACGACCGATCACAAAATTGATGCACGGTCAAATAGAGTACAACAGCCTAAGAAGCTCTCAATACAGCGCCTGTCAACGCCAGAATACATCAGATGGCTCACAGCACGGTGAGAGGGCAATACGACGCAAGACTTAGGAAAATACAGGGCAGTGCAAAGCAACACGTAGTCAAATATAGAACAGCCGATCAAAAACACCCTCCGTTCGGTGCGGTACAACCCCAGAGAGTGTAAAAGGACAGTTAAGACTACTTCATGGCAACACAACGCACAATGTAACACAATCCACGTTGCTACAATGCAATACAGAATAAACAACCGATCAAAACCCCACAATACGGTGCAGTACGATCCCACACGGTCTCGGGTGGCAGTCAAGACAACTATAGGGCGACACGATCCAAGATGCAACATTACACGACAGAGCAGAACGGAAGACGCAGTCAACTAAATACCAACCGATTAGAAGAACCGCAGTACAGTGCGGGAGAAAAAAATAAGTGGAGATGCCAGTCAAGACAATGACAGAGCAATACAAGGCAAGAAATAACGCAATACAGGGCAGTACAGTGAAATACACGGTCAAATAAATAACTGATTAAGTATCCCACAATATCGTGCGATGCAATGCCAAAACGTGTGAGACAGCAGTCGAGGCAGTGACAGAGCTATACAATGGAAGACATAACGCAGGGCTGTACAACACCGAAACGTATCAGGTGGCACTCAGAACAACAACACGGCGATACAACGCAAGCCGCAACACAATACAAGGTGGTAACAAGGCAATACATGGGTCAAACACAGAACAACGAATAAAACCTGCACAATACGGATCGCTGCAATCCCAGAACGTCTAAAGTGACAGTGAAGGGAATGACGGGGCAGTACAATGCAAGATACAACACTAGACAGGGCAATACGCATTCAAATAACGCAAAACCGATTAAAAAACCCACAATACACACCAGTACAACGCCGGAACAGATCAGATGGCAGTCCGGGCAAATAGAGGGCAACACAATGCCAAACGTGACGCCATACGGGGCCGGACAAGGCAATACGCAGTTGTGGCAGGCCAAGCGGCTAACTTCGCTTCTAAGAGAGAAGCAGTGAAACATTCAGAAACATCAACACAGTGATTCTCCAAAGGCAGCAGCGCACGTGACGGCGCTTTACCAGATTCCATATGGCCACGCACCCCGGATTATTTACTGCCTAGGGGCCAGGGTCAGACTAGCTGTCAGGGAGACCCTCCCCTTGAGTCACGAGGCTCGGAAAGGACCCCCTTGCTTTCTAAACTCCTTCTCCAAGAGGAGTCTAGGTGCGGCTGGATCCAATTCCTAGCCCCGGACTTAGGCAACGGTTCACCTCTGAAGGATTGTATCTGCGCCATCGACCCTTTATATCACTGAGCTAAGGCTACAAGGTTTTTGCATGCTATTAGTGACTTACTGAGAATCTGTTGCGGCAAGGCATATCTCAGTCTCGAGGAGCAGAACCTTAATCGAGCGTCCCTGCTCAAGGGGAGATCCTGGCACGGAGGCCCCTGCCATGCAGAAGTCAAAAGGCTCTTGGGCTGTCCACTATTTATGGGGTAAGCCAATTGACTTATAGTCACATCAGCACAGGAACAAGATATCTAGGTCCCCACTGTGTTGCCAACCATCCCCCAACTTCAAGTACCACTCAGAACAACTCCATGGATGATTGGGGCGCCAAAACGAAGGGGCACCCACACCACCCCAGCAGTCAAATAAGGAACCACCAATGGAACTTTCACAATAAATAAGTACAATCCCAGACAGTCCAAAGTAACAGCCAAGACAATGACAGACCAATACAGTGCAAGACCTAACATCATACAGAGCAGTAAAAGGCAACGCGCAGCCAAGTCAAGAACAGTTAAAATACCCAAAATCCAGTGCAGCACTATGACACTGTCCCAAAACACAGTCAAAACAACGACAGAGTAAGGCAACACGAGCCGTAACACAACACGGGGCAGCACAAGGCAATACACAGTCACACAAAGAACAGCCAGTTACAAAACCCACAACAGAACGCCCTACAATCTCAGGAAGTCTCAGAGGGCAGTCACGGCAAATACAGGGCAATACGGTGCAAGACAACACAATACAGGCCACTGCCAGCCAATATCAGTCAAATAAATAACAGACAGTCAAAAAATTCACAGTGCAGCGCACTACTATGACACCATGGGTCAGGCGGCAATCATGACAACGACAGGGCAATACAAGGCAAGACGTAACCCAATACGGGGCCGGACAAGGCAATATGCAGTTGTGGCGGGTGGAGCGATTCACTTCAGTCCTAAGAGAAAAGTAGAGAAACATTCAGAAACATCAACACAGTGATTCTCCAAAGGCAGCAGCGCACGTGACGGCGCTTTACCAGGTTCCATGGCCACGTACCCTGGATTAGTTCCTGCCTAGGGGCCAGGGTCAGACAAGCTGTCTGGGAGACCCTCCCCTTGAGTCACGAGGCTCGGAAAGGACCCCCTTGCTTTCTAAACTCCTTCTCCGAGAGGAGTCTAGGTGCGGCTGGATCCAATTCCTAGCTCGGAAAGGACCCCCTTGCTTTCTAAACTCCTTCTCCGAGAGGAGTCTAGGTGCGGCTGGATCCAATTCCTAGCCCCGGACTTGGGCAACGGTTCACCTCTAAAGGATTATGTCTGTGCCGTCAACCCTTTACGTGGCTCATAAAAAAACAGCTGATGAAGGAAGTGACAATATGGTGGCCTACAATGGCAGAATAGATCAGATGACAATCAAGACAACAACAGAGCAATACAATGGAAGATGTAACACCACACGGGGCCGGACAAGGCAATACACAGCCACATCAGAACCCATGAGACACATCACACTACAGTCCAGACCTAGGACAGATTCTCTAACGTGACCGTCAAGACGACAGGGCAATACAACGCAAGACGTAACACAGGCCATATGCAGTTGTGGCGGGTGCAGTGATAAAATTCACTCCTAAGAGAGAGGCAGAGAAACATTAACAAACATAACAGTGATTCACTAAAGGTAGCAGCGCACGTGATGGCACTTTACCAGATTGCACGGCCACGCACCCCGGGTCATTTACTGCCTAGGGGCCAGGGTCAGACGAGCTGTCTGGGAGACCCTCCCCTTGAGTCACGAGGCTCGGAAAGGACCCCCTTGCTTTCTAAACTCCTTCTCCAAGAGGAGTCTAGGTGCGGCTGGATCCCATCCTTGCCCCGGACTTGGGCAACGGTTCACCTCTAAAGGATCATATCTGCGTGATCAAACCCTTTGTATCGCTCAGCTAAGATGGCAAAGTCTGGCATGCTGTTAGTCACTTACCCAGAATCTGTTGCGGCAAGGCTTCTCTCAGCCTCCAGGAGCAGAACCTTAAGTGAGTGTCCCCAGGAAATGCTGGCAAACAGGCCACTGCCTTGCAAGAAAGCTCAAAGGGCTCTTGGTCTGTCCGCTAGGTCTATAGCAAGCTAACTGACTCACAGTGTCTTGACTCTGGTGCCAGCCATCCCACAAAGTTCAAGTGCCACTCGTAGCGACTCCTGCTGGTCGTTATAGCTCGAGCAGCAGCCTGGAGGAAAAAGGGGGGGTGACATCGCAACAGCGGTCAAATACAGAACAACCGGTTAAAAATTGCACAATACAGTGCCAGAGACTCTAAAATAACTGGCAAGACAACGACAGGGCAACACCATGCAAGATCTAACCTTACACAGGGCAGTACAAGGCAACATACAATCAAATGCAGAGCAGACAATGGAAGATT
This sequence comes from Chroicocephalus ridibundus, assembly GCF_963924245.1. NCBI lineage: Eukaryota > Metazoa > Chordata > Aves > Charadriiformes > Laridae > Chroicocephalus > Chroicocephalus ridibundus. Next base: position 188,142 of record NW_026961305.1, read on the forward strand.
TGACGGTACAGTGCCATACAACGGTAGAATATATCAGATGTCGGTCACCACAATGACAGAGCAATACAAGGCAAGACGTAACGCGATACGGGGCCCTACCAGGCGACACAGTCAAGGAAACAACAACCCATGAAAGAATTCACAATACAGTGCAGCCCTAGGACGGAACGTGTAAAATGACCGTCGAGACAGTGACAGGGCAATACAATGCAAGACACAACACCATACCAGGTGGTAACAAGGCAACATGCAGCCAAACGAAGAACATCCGATTAAGAAACCCAGCATACGTTCAACTGTAATACCAGAAAAGATCAGAAGGCAGTCAAGACAACGACAGCACACTATAACATGAGAAGTAACACAATACACGGCAGTACAAGGCATTACACAGTCAAATAAAGAAGAACCCATTAAAAACCACACAATACAGTGCAGTGCGATGCCAGAGTAGATCAGAAGGCAGTCGAGACTATGACGGGGCAATATAATGCAAGATGTTACACAATACAGGGCGGTACAAGGCATTAGAAAGCCAGATGAAGAACAACCGATTAAAAAACCCGCAATACAGCGTGGTACGAGGCCCAAACAGATCAGAAGGCAGTCAAGGCTACGACGGGGCAATATAACACGAGACATAACGCAATAGAGGGCGGTACAAGGCATTACACAGTCAAAGAACAACCGATTAAAAAAAAAAACACCACGCAACACGGTGTGGTACGATGCCAGAATAGATCACAGAGCAATCAAGAGCGTGACGGGGCAACACGATGCGAAACCGATACTGAGTGAGGCGGAGCAATACTATTTCAAATATACAAGAACATAGTAGGGAACCAAATTCTTAAGCGTACGACACAAGACCATCTCAAATGGCAGTCAAGGAAGTTACTGAGCAACGTAATCCCAATTTGCACAAAATGGTGCCATCAGGCACCATCGCGTCCGTCAACACTAAGTTGTACTGCAATATCCCCCGCATCACACGCGCCGTACCCTTCTGCTCACCTGCTCCGCATGGATTCCGGGTTTGGACTTTGTGGCACACTCTGGTTCTGGCACCTAAAACACCTAAGACACACAATATTACTGTTGAGCTTACGGGAAACCACCACCCCCATGCGCTACCTCTCTGCTACCCAGCTCACCTCCAACGCTCGTCCGGCTCCGGATGCCTGCGGCGCCTGCAAAACCAAAGACAAACACTCCCCTGAGCTGCAATGTAGCACTGGGCTATTAGACACCAACGTGTCCACAACCGCCTCACTTGCTGGGACTACTCAGTGGGCGTGCAGCATCACCCCTCTGACCCTGCGTGTCACACCAACCGAAGAAACACACGCCGAGATACTGCCCAAAACCCTACCAAATTCCCCATCTCCCGCTCCCTCACCTTGCCCGCCCATCCTCCCCCGAGGCGTGCAACCTGAAGGCTCGCAAACCACCCATAAAACCCAACAGACATGGGTTGCTTTAAAACTTGAAAGTTGCTCCCTCTGAGGCAGATGTGATAAGGTCAGCAGCGGCGGGTGGGCTGAAGTGACTGACTCATCCCCATCCCCACATCCCATGTCATTCATTGCTTCAAAACTTCAAATTGGAAAGAACCAATACATACAGTACTCAGAGCCACATCTTCTCTCTAATACCACGTGCTGACTCACCTTCTTACATTGCTCTCCTCTCCTACGCTGCCCCGCCAAGCTTGTCCTGTTGCATCTGCAAGAACGACATCAGAGAAATCACCCTGAGGCAGAGCAATAGAGTCATAACAACAAAAAGTCTTGCACCTTTTTACAAATACCATCTAAGGTCCAAATACAACCGTACACAAAGAAAATTACAAAAAAAAATCCGCACCAAAACCAGCTGTACCCTCTTCCACATGAACTCTTCTTCACTGCTGCTGTATTGCCTTCCCAACATGCCTCTGCTCTTCCCAAACAAAACAGAAGAGGTGTCTACACAGCCTCCCAATGGCTACCCTGAGATAACTCTAACACCTTTGCCCCGATCTACTGGGATTCATGTACTGCATATAGACTCTCCACAGGATTCCGCCCACCCTGGACACTACGTGCCCAGGCAGGGCAGCCCCGAGCCAAACACTCACGGTTACGGACAGACACTACACGGAACGCTACGAACGACACGCCTCAAAGATGAGAGAAAACTCTCAGCAAGAAAGATGACATGGGGACCAAAGTCACCGTCGTGCAAGAAAATCTGTGGGATCGTGATGATGTCAACATGAAGACGCTCTACGGAACCCCCTGAAGCAAACTGTAGAACGTGATGGTACGTAATAAGAATGGACTGTTGAGCCCGCTAAGATGGACATGCAGGAAGTCTGGCTTCAAGACCTAAGAACGTAACGACGCAGGGAAGAACTCCCAGACATGGAAGCGGGCCGTCCAGAAACTTCTGAGAGGCAAGATTGATGCACGCTTTAAGATGCTAACGCAAGAAGAGCATCAGATGAATGGTGCTACGCCCACAGGCCCAAGCATTCGAGACCCTAAGGATGACGCCCAGGGCCCCACGTCGTGCTCCTGGAGCTCAAAGATGACCTCGAGACCCAAGAAGGGACGAAGATACACAACACAGACCACATGAACGACATGACAACACGCACAGGCTGGAACCGCCCTGCCCGGGACACGCTAGCGTCACACTGAACAGTAAGCAACATCCTTTACCTTCCTAAATATGACTGTGCCCCGGGACAGCCCTCGCCACTACGCTAACGTCAAAGACCCCATTTTGCAATTGTCCACCTCGGCCCCTCTCCGGCGCCTGACTGTCAACTTAGCTTTTGGAGGGCCAGGCATCTGAATCCTTCTTCGATGCGGTCCGCAAAAACCAGCCATCCGATACATTTCCGCAGTCACCAGGTTCCTCCTCTTCCTCTGCAAAAGGAAAATAAAACATAATCCCAGAGGCCGCCACAGCACCAGCAATAAGCATCCTGAGAGAAGATGCCAACCTCTTCGACGACACCCTCAGCCTCCCGAAGGCCGTGGCGTTCTGCTCGCCCGCTCCGCGCCGACTCCGGAGTCCGAGGCTGCAGTGATAGTTATTCACAGCACCTAAGAGACCAAGAAACACAACATTACCACTGCGCTTCTGCCAAACCGCCACACCATCAACTCCTATCTTCTGTCTTCATTCACATGAAAAAAAAAGTACCCAATTGTATTCATAGAGGCGCCAGTCACATCTTCCCTCTAATGCCACATGCCGAGCCACCTCCGTACAGCGCTCCTCTCGGCTCCCCTACGTCACCCTGCACATCTCATCTCTCGGCATCTAAAAAGAGAAAAAAAAAAATCCAACATTACCCCGATGCAGAGCGATAGCTTAATTCCAAAGGTCTTGTTTCTACTTCGGAACACTGTTCAATTAGATCCAACTACAGCCTGCCATCAAAAAAAAAAAAACCACAGAAAAAGCCCACAAACATTACACCCCACACAAAGCAGCCTGAACATCTTTGAGATACTGCGTCCTTCACTGACTGTGAACAGCCTCTCCGACTTGGCTCTGCTTATGCCAGCACCCACTAATAAAACACCCACGCACCCAACCTACTGAGAGCAAATTAATTCCAGATGACTACCCAACCTTTGCCTCGGTCTCCACAGATCCACATATTAACTGTAGACTCTCGTCACTATTCTGCCTGCCCTGGACTCTACACACCCGGGCAGGGGGGCTCCGAGCCAGACACACACACAAGCACAGACCGACACTACACAAAACGCTAAAAACAACGCACCTCAAGGATGAGAGAAAACTCTCAGCAAGAAGGATGACACCCAGACGGAAGTCACCGTCGGGCAAGACGACCTGGAGACCGTGGTGGTGATGTGAAGAGGCTCTATGGAAGCCCCTGAAACAGAGTGTAGGACATCATCATCTGTGATAAGAAGGGACTGTCAAGACTGATAAGATGTATGCGGGGGAAGCCTGGCTTCAAGACCTAAGAACATAATGACATAGGGAAGAAGTCCCAGTTGTAGACGCGGGCCATCCGGAAACTTCCAAGACGCAAGACCGATGCAAGCTTTAAGCTTCTAACGCAAGACGACCAGCAGCCGAATGGTGCTATGCCCATAGGTGCAGGTGTTCGAGACCCTAGGGATGGTGCCTGAGGCACCATGCCGTGCTCCTGGAGCTTAAAGATGACCTCGAGACCCGAGAAAGGTCTAAGACACAGAACACGGACCACACGAAAGACAACAACACACACAGGCTGGAACCACCCTGCCCGGGAATGCCGAACAGTAAGCCGCATCCCTTACGTGCCTAAAAGGAGACTGCCCTCCAGGACAAACCTCTCCCCTACGCCAACTTCAAAGACACCTTTTTGCAATTCTCAACCTTGTCCCCTCTCGAGCGCCAGTCTCTCAACTTAGCTTTTGGAGGGCCAGGGGTCCGAATCCATCCTTGAGGCAGTCCACAGAAAACAGCCATCCAGTACGTTCCTGTGGTCACCAGCTTCCTCCTCTTCCTCTGCAAAAGGAAAAGAAAAAAAAAAAGTTATCCCAAAAGCAGCCACAGCACCAGCAATAAGCATCCTGAGAGGAGATGCCAACCTCTTCCACAACACCCTCAGCCTCATGAACGCCGAGGCATTCTGCTCGCCCGCTCAGCACCAATTCCAGAGTCTGACGCTGCGGCAACAGTTATTCACGGCACCTAAGATACCAAGAAACACAGCATTACCACTGCGCTACTGCCAAACCACCAGTCCCGTGCTCCTCCTCGATACTATCTGGCTCGCCTCAAATGCGAGAGCCTAGAGCACACCAGGCTCCGACGACACCCGAACCCATCTGCAAAACCTGTCCAAGAAGGACTCGTGAACCCGGCTCCCTTTTCTAGCCCTCCCCCAGTGCCAAAACTTTAGAAACCCCTTCTCTTCTCCCTGAGCTGCCAGGGAAGGAGCCCCACTTCTTCCCCATAGATCCCACCCTTTATTTGCCAGCCCGAACACCCGGCGTTGGACGCTTCTCAAGAGCCACTCTTCCCAGCCTCTCCCTGCGTCCCACCACCACCTCCTATCTTCTGTCTTCCCACAGACTCTGGGCTCTGCTGCAGACCCACAGAGTCAGTGAAGCCCTGATCTGACCTATACCAGGGGCCTGCCACAAGCCGCAAAGGCTCCAGGGACACGGCAAAACCCTGAGCACGGTGGGGGAAGGTGACAAGGCACCCCACATCCTGAAATACGTTATGCTTTATGGCCCTGCTGCTTTCCTGAGAAATGTGGAAACTCCATCTACAGCTGCAGACAAGGTGCTCACCCAGTCCCTGCAAAGTAATCTCATCATCTGCCCGATTGAGACAAATTCTATTGGCATCTTACCTGGGATACAGCAAAGCTAGTGGGAAAAAAAAAAACAACCACAAACAAGAAAGTTCCATCTTCAATACAGTCAGGGATTCCAGGAAAATGCGCCATGCCTGGAAGAGAGAAAACCATACCCTTAAACTATCTCACCGCCCCCTATGACTCATTACCACGCGACTCACCTCAAAAACCACAAGGAAGAGAACCGGCACATGAGGCCGCTCTCTACTATACACGCTGCCAAACCTCACCTGGTCCTGAAGGTCTTGCCACCTCCAGCTTCTTACCTGCTATTCTCTAAATGGGATAACATCTCCACCCAAGGAGCTGAGCCGCCTCCAAAGCTGCAATCGACTGAAGGACAGGCAGAGCTCTGACCCTGGAGAAGCCCAGCAGCAGAATGAGCTGCCCCAGCAGAGGCTGTGGGTTATATATCCCGGGCCCCGCCCACCCCCGTTCCCACCAGCACCTGGGAAAGGGCCTGGCTGACCTCCACAAGGCATAGAGCCTGCCAGAGGAAAAGCTGCTCCTTTCCTCACAGGCCTGAGAAGTACAGCATGCAAAACACCAAAACGGAGAAAGCGACCCTTAGAGGAACGGACAATATGTGCTCTTTTATTACAACTACATCAACTGTGTCAGCAACAGGGCCCGGTAGGTAAGTAAACTTAATTAAACTTTTGCAGGGCGTAGACATAAAGAGAAAGACATCATCCTAACCTAAATAGGCCAGAAGATCATGAAGCACAATAACAATATTTTTATCAAGACTCAATGTGCTTTAGTTTCCTTGTAAAAGAAACCCCACAACGAGTCATACAGCATTTCTAGCAAGACGACGCATATTATCCGACTTCTGCCAGAACTGTGTTCTGGATCGGACTGACAGACAGAGTGCAAGCAGAGGCTTGTGCGCCGCCCGTAATGCAGTGGCTGAGAAAGAACCAAGGCTTTGGGCCGCCGCTCTCCTCGGCCGAGTCCGCTCCGGTGCCCTGTCTGTCATCATTGCTGTTGTGCCTTAGGCCATGCAGTAAAACAAGTGACACGTGCTCCCTTTTAACTTCTCTCCTGAGGCAGAAAAGAACAAGAGAGAGAGACTTAGGGACTGAAAGATAAACTGAACTGTAATGAAATCTTAACAGCAAAATAATACTGAGAAAAGACAACAGTAACAAGAAAACAATTAAATATATACAGGACATACACAACCCGATACAGAGCTCCCAGGATGACCGCTGCTTCACTGGCAAAGTCCGGAACCAGACTCCGTGACAGACTGGAACCAGACTCCGGACCTGGTTGCATAAATGCACGGATCGAGGTCAAAGGACAATGAACAGACAGAGGAGTCTTCAGAGGCCAGACAACAGGTACCGACCCCTTTGATCCCTCCGCTTTTATACTGAGCGTGATGAGGATGGGATGGAATACCCTATCAGTCAGATTCGGGTCACCGGTCCCGTCTACTCTTCACTATGGGTGCAACCCCTCTACGCTTTTCTGCTTCCAACCCTCCAACAGGGCAGATATATAAAAGTTAGCTGGGCTGTGCTGTTGTAGGAATAAGTATAAGCAAGAGCCTCTCTGCACGGCATCCCTTCGCATTAAGTGTAAATATAAGTTCTTGGTGCTCTGAAGGCAGATACTACCTGAAAAATACGTCATTATTTTCAGAGAGTTCACTTCATTGGAAGAGACTTACCTGAAAAGTAAAGTGACTGCAAACAACACCAGTTCTGTTGTACCTCAGACCAGCACTTCCACACATGGCTACGTAACCTCACATTCACATGAAAAAAAGAAGAAGTGGCCAAATGTATTCATGGAGCCGCCGGTCACATCTTCCCTTTAAGACCTCGGGCTCAGCCACCTTTGTCCTGCGCCCCCATCAGCTCCCCTGTGTATCCCTGGCCACCTCATCTCTCTGCATCTGAAAAAAAAAGCAACACACCAACATCAAACATTACCCTAATGCAGAGCAGTAGCTTAATTCCAAAGGTCTTGTTTCTACTTAGGAACCCTGTTCACATAAGTCCAACTACAGCCTGTCATCCAAAGAAGAGACGCCTGCAAACATTACACCCCACACAATGCAGGTTTACCATCTTTGAGATACTGTCCCCTTCACTAGCCATGAACACCCTCTCCAACTTGTCTCCGCTTATGCCAGCGCCCACTAATGAAACACCCGTCCACACAGCCTCTCGAAAGCTAATCAATTCGAGACGACTGAGCAACCTTTGCCTGGGTCTAGACAGATCCTCATATTCACTACAGACTGCCGTCTGTAAGTCCTGCCGTCTGAAAGTCCAAGACACAGAAGACAGAGCACACAAACTACACAACCGAAGACACAGGCCAGAACTGCCCTGCCCAGCACACACTAGCTTTGTGCTGAAAAGTAACCCACTCCCTTTACCTACTCAGAGGAGACTGCTCCCGCATAGCCCTCTGCTCTAGCCTGACTTTAAAACTCCTCCCTGAAACTGTCAACCTTGGCCCCCCTCCAGCACCTGTCCCTCTACTTCGCTTTCAGAGGGCCAGTGGTCTGAATTCATCCTTGACAAAAAAAACCACAACAAACAGATAACTGATGTGTTCCTGCAGTCACCATGTTCCTCTTCATCAGCAAAACAAAAAGAAATCACAGCTCCAGCAGTGACCACCATGACAGTAGATGCCAACCTCTTCCACAACACCCTCATCCTCAGAGGTGCCATGGCAATCCACTCACCTGCTTCACGTCGATTCCAGTCAGAGGCTGCAGCAACAATTATTTATGGCACCTAAGATACCAACAAACACAAAATTACCATTGCATTTCTGCAAAATCACCAGTCCCGTGCTCCTCCTCCACGCTGTCCAGCTCACCTCAAATGCAAGAGGCTAGAACAGACCAGACCCTGTCGACACCCAAATCCAAATGCAAAACCGATATGACAGAGACTGATGAACCCACCTCCTTTTCCTAGCCAGCCCCCAGCGCCAAAACTTTCGAAACCCCTTCTCTTCTCCTCAACCGTCAGGGAAGGAGCCTCACTTCTTCCTGACAGCTCCCATCCTGTATTTGCAACCCTGAACCCCCTACGCCGGCTGCTTCTCAGGAGCAGCTCTTCTGAGCTGTGCCCTGCGTTTGGCAGGCACCTCCTATCTTCTGTCTTCCCACAGACTCTGGGCTCTGCATCAGACCCACAAAACAAATAATGTCCTGACACAATCTATGAGGGGCCTGCTGCCCGCTGCAAAAACTCTAGGGACACCGTGGCACTCCATGGGCAACGGGGAAAGGTGATGAGCCATGCCATACCCTGAACGACGCTATGCCTTACATCCCTGCTGCTTTCTTGAGAAATGCTAGTGCCATATATGCAGATGCATACAAAACGCTCACCCTAACCCCCATAAGATAATCTCATCATCAACCCAATTAAGAGAAACAATATCAGCAATTTACACAGCATACTGCAAAACTGGTGAAAAACCCACAGTTCTATCTTCAATAAAGTCAGAAATTCTAGGAAAATGCAGTGCTCCTAGAACAAAGAAAAGCATACTATTAAACCATCTGGGCACCCCCTAAACACTCATCACAAAGTTATGACCCGAAAAAAAAAGGAGCATACCAGTCAACTTTCTACCATACAGGCAGCTGGATGTTTACTGCTCCCGAAGGTCTCAGCTCAGCCTTCTCACCTCTGCCTCCCTAAATGCCGAAACACGCCTGCCCAAACAGCTGAGCCTGTCCCAAAGCTGCAGCAAAGCGAGGGACCAGCAGAGCACCCACCCCACGGGGCCCAGCAGCAGAATGAGCTCCTGAGCCCGGGCTGGGGCTCATGTACCCCGGGCCCCGCCCACCGCCCTCAGGCCCCGCCCACCGCCCTTCCCACAATCCCCTGGGAAAGGGGCGGGGCCAACCCCCAGAAGACGTGAAGGCGGGCGGCAGCGGGAGCAGCAGCTTCGCTTCTCCTGCCTTAAGTTCCCAGCAGGCGAAGCACCTCCCCTTTTTATTTCCATTTGGGACCAACCTCTGGTGATTCTCTTACCGCTTTTGTGTGATTTCTGTCCAGTTGTTGCTGTGGAGAAGAGAGCTCTGCAGGGGTTGCATTACTTTTGTGATCTTCAGATATTTTTGTGGTTAACTGATAATCGTGTTTTATCGTTTTGGAAGAGTGTTAGAAGCATATGATTTCCAGAAGACTTATGAGCATTTACGGGCTCCTGGAGGACTAAAGTGCCACGGAGACACGCGTCGGAAGACTGAGGGGACACTTCCGGGCTCCTGGAGGACCGAAGTGCCACGGAGACGCGCGTCAGAGGACTGAGGGGGCACTTCCGGGGTCCTGGAGGACCGAAGTGCCACGGAGACGCGCGTCGGAGGACTGAGGGGGCACTTCCGGGGTCCTGGAGGACCGAAGTGCCACGGAGACGCGCGTCGGAGGACTGAGGGGGCACTTCCGGGGTCCTGGAGGACTGCGGGGTCACGTAGATGGAAACCCGGAAAACTGCCGGGCACTGACGGGGCCGCGGTAACGCGTAAGAGCCGATGCGGAGGGGCCGATGGCCGCTCTGGAGGCCGGGCGGGCGGCACCGATGCCGCTCCAGGTGGCGCGGAGCTCGCCAGAGTCCCGGCGGGCCTGGTTCGCCCTCCGGCCGCCACTCTCTTGAGACTGCGGCCGGACGGGCCTCCGCGAAGCCGCGCCTGCGCACGAGCTGCGGAACCCACGCGGCGCCGGCAGCGGGGGCCGAGGGGGGCCGGGAGGCGCGGGCACTGCGCATGCGCCGCCCCCCACCTGCAGGACGCGCCTTCAGCCGCCAGGCGGCAGCACCCACTCCGGTATTGACACACATCTGTGCGTTTAGGGAATTTCCGTTGCCCATTTCCTACGTTAACGCTTTTGATACCGAATATCTATTTAGGCTGTCTGCCTACACACCTAGTTTGACACTAATATCTTTTTATAAACGCATCTAAGTATTTTTATATTCTAGGATCTTTCATATAACACAGAAGCACAGAATCCTTAGAGACAGAGGTTTTTATTTTGAACTTTTACATACATAATATATATATATGTATATTTCTCATTCCCTATTTCAACGCCTCCTGCCCATAGTTACAGGTTTTCACATTTTTTAATGCATCCCAAGAATTTTCAGACATTCTGGGGCCGCGACCCACTTCTTTTGGGGGGGCAACTCCACGTAACCCCCCCCCATCTCCCACTCACCTGCTCCTCTGCTGCATCATCGCTGCCCCAGTGACATCGGGGTGCCCCAAATGACACCATCACCCCCCAAGACACACACACACACACACAGACACCCTTCTATTCACCCCAAAAAAAGGCTCAAAACGCCCAGACCCAGGGCTGGCCCCTTCTCCTCAGGGGGGCTCCGCCACCGGCTGCAAACCTGGGCTGGGGCATCTCTCGAGCAGCACGAGACGCCTACGACGAGGCACCTGGAAAACAAAAATCCCCAATTATAGCTCAGCATCCCAAAAAAACAGCACAGAAGAGAGCAGAGGAGTTCTGTCAGACGGAGGGACGGGACAGGAGCTGGGGAAACAGCTCAGCTCGAAATACAGCACAGCCTTCAAAAGCCAGCGCCATCTGAACTCTTCAAAGTCAGGATTAAGACTAATCAGTGCCATTTTGAACACGTTCTTAGCGTAAGGGCGAACCCTCCGGCTGGTGCTGGGAAACGCCTGGCCCTTTCCCTTTCACTGAGAAGGTGTGCATGAAGTTTACATCCACCCAGTGAAAATACTTACCCTGTGAAAGTACTTGGCTTTCCTTCGGCGCTAATTTAACTTGCACAGCTGTGAACGGATACTATTAAACTATCCGTCTCCAAAATACACAGCTATGATTTGACCACGGGGGGGTTTTTGTGTGCTACACAAGGAGGAGGAGGGACATCGGGGCAGCGGCGCTGCCCGAGAGAGACACTACTGGCTGCCGGGAAAAGGCGGCACTGAAAGCCAGACAGAAGTAAAGTACTTCAGAGCACTCTGCCAAAAAAACGGGGGGAAAACCGCGTAACATTCAGTTGTCTCTCCTTTTAAACATTTCGAACAAATACCTAACTGCCCAGGGACACCTCATAAATTGTACACTACAGCCGTTTAGGCGGCTGCAGTTTAAACTACGCAAGTCAGTTTGTCGATTATACAACTCTCACTTTTTTTTTTTTAGCTTCATTTAACATAGAAAAATCAGTGAGAGAAAAAACTCCTCCAAATGGTTTTACTTTTGGGGGCGGGGAATCAAATCGCCGGCGCCGCGATCCGTAGGGCTACCAAAAAGGACCGGCAGATTCGCGAATGCTTTTGGCTGTGCTGAAGGCGCGGAGGAACGCGTTTTTATGGTATCTCGACTGTTCCAACCGAGAACCCAAAGGCCGGCGATGCCAGCAACTGGGGGGAGACGCGCGGCACTTGGGCCTGCGGAAGGAAATGAACTTCCTCCCGAGGTTACAGAAAAAGGACATTGTTGAAGCCGTAACTCACCAAAACCACAACCAAAACCACAGGATTCGCCGTCACGAGTTAAACGCTGCTGATGCTTCACGGCAAAGCCTGGAGAACGCAGAGAGGCGATGCCCGTTTGTCCCGTTTTGTCCATGTCTCCTCTTTGACCTCAATCGCCTTTAGGACAGATGCCAGTATCTCAGTGAGGTTTTCGAGTACCGCTGTGAAATATTTTAAAGACTTATTGACTGAGAAAGCATAAAGTTTTTATCGTGAAAGCAAAGCCTGCTTCTTCTGGACATGTGAACTCTTACAAACAGTTCCTTCCCTCTTCTAGTACAGAATTATTTTCACAGTATCGTTTGACAGTGAGCACCCAGAAAGAGAAGAATATGCTTTCAGGAAGAGAAAAATAAATGGAGGGAAGTAAGCTTTGCAGAGGCGTAACGTGCTCCAGGACAGACTTTATTTTGGTTTTAGGATTGTGAGGGACGGACTGTAAATTCCCTGCCGAGGGGCAGGAGCCCCTCCAAGCCTTCAGTGGAACGCCTCAAACACTCGCAAGGAAATAAATAACGCAGGCCTGGCCTTCAAACAGCTGATGAGGCTCACACTTCTGGCGGCTGAAAGTGTGGGAGAACTGTCTTGTGAAGACAGGTCGGTTCTGCCACTCGTGCCGTGAGCTCGCTCGTTCTCAGTTCTCGAGGCCGTTGTGTCCCATGAGTGACCTTTGCTTCATTATCCGCGAAACGCACGTGAAAGCGCACGCCCTGCATGTGCTAATGAAGATTACAGAGATCACGCTAAACATGTGTGACCATGGCACTCGTCTCTCCACCCAAATCATGGCACACGTCACCGGGGAGAAGGGAGAAACCTGAGCTGAGCCCGTCCTCAGCAAGGAGGGCGGACCGTGCTGATTCAGCAAACGTAAAAGGGGAAAATAAGTGCCCCGAGGGAACAAAAAAGAACAAAAGAAATAGATAGTGCCTGGGAAGATTCTTCCCAAGAAAGAAGAAGATTATGCCTGGGAAGAATCCCTGAAAAAGACGCTGGAACCAGGACCCGCGATCTCTTTATCTCTGTCTTTTTCTCTGTCTTTTCCTCTCTCTGTCCCTCAGTTTCTCTTTTCTCTTGGAATTGTTAAGTAACAGTTAGAGCTGTGAAGTGATGACCTTAAGTACGACCTTAAGCACCGCTTGCCGTAAGTTGTCCTACACCTGGTGTTAACTAACACAATGTACACCCCAACACCTGCCATAATTTTTTATATACCTAACCAATTATCGTGGGCTTGTTAAGATCTATACTAACCATTTTGGTAAGCTAATAAATGTTTCTGTATGGACCTTGAGATTTATCTCACCTTAGTCCGTGCCGCTGAGAATTTACAAATCTGAAGTCACTTACCCTCCCCTCTTTCCTGACAGCGGGAAGCGACAAGGATTTTGTTAAAATATTTCACAGAAAAACTATAGGAGGAGTGCTGGCACATCCTTCCCGTTAACTTCAGAGTCCACACTACAAGTACCTCAGGAAAAAAGCAGACGCGCATCGCAGACGCACCTCGTACTCGCAGAGCACTCCAGATTCTTTCCGTCTGTCCTGCACCATCACGGCAGAAGGAAGGGCGACCACGGAGAAACACTGGCAGCTGGCATTCTGCCAAGACAGGAAAAAAACTTCTGGCATAAAGCTAGGTGGCAATCTAAAGCGTCCTTCTTTTGTGAAGGTCTGTGAAGACTGCAGCTAACGGAGGCTCCTGACGAGTAGGACACGGCCCCAAAGCCTGGGACTCACCGCAGCTCCTGCTTTCAGCGCTGCCCACAGAATTTTCCAGTTCAGGTGCCTCTCTCTTTCTCTGTCCCTTCCTCTTCTGCAGCGCTGGTCACTTGACCATCCTCCACCTAAGAGAACACAGCGGTGTCTTACAGCTCTTGCGATATGAAGCTTCCCAGATGTGCAGCCTTGCACGCACACAACCCTTCCCCATGGCCATACCGTGATTATGGATACGCGTACGGACCCTGCGGTACATATCAGCAATCTGGTCTGCTGAGGACAACTCAGAGGGGACCCTTCCTCACCCAGAAATGCTTGGCTGTCTCTTCCCTGCCGCAGGAAGCACCTTCTGGCTCAATCACCTTGATGTTGTTCTCTGACTGTTTCACGTTTTTCAAGCATCTTAAGCTTCACCCACAGCAGCTCCTGTTCAAAGCCAGTAAACGTCCACCAGTCCCAGGTCGCCCACACCAGGAGGGAGAACGGGGCTGAACGGAGACAGCCCAGGCAAGTCTGTGGCAAAGGCAGCCCACGACAACCCCGGGGAGGAGCGGACAACCGCGGCCTCCGGGAGAGAAAGAGAAGGGGCAGCAGTTCCCCGACCACTCGCCCCAGCGGGAGCCCCCCCTGCAGCAGGAGCTCCTGGAGACGCTGCTTTCCCCACCCGGATGCTCCTGGCACCTGCATCGAGAGGCGACCAAGCGCAGCCAGGGGCGGCCGCCGCTGTCGGGAACAGGACGGGGGGAGGACATCTGCCGGCAGTGCCTCGGCTGGGGAGGAGGGCCGGGGCCCGTCTCCTCGCAAAGGAACAGGGAGCGGGGGGGCTGCGGGCCCGGGAGCGGGAGGACGCCGGACCGGGAGCGGGGGGACGCCGGCCCGGGAGCAGGGGGGGGCCGGCCCGGGACCCCGGGGACGCGGGGGGAGAACCGTCCCGATGGGGGGGGACGCGAGGGGGGGAGGGAGGGGGGGTCCGAGCCGGAGGACGCGGGGGGGTCCGAGCCGGAGGATGGGGGGGGCGGGGCCGGGGCCGGCCTGGGAGCCCGGGGACGCTGAAGGGGGAAGCGGGGAGGAGGGGAACCGTCCCGGAAGCGGGGGGGAGTCCGTCCCGGGAACGGGGGCCGCCTGCCATCCACCCGCCCGACGGAAACGTGTCCGGCAGACGCCGCTCCCCACGTGACCACCCGGAAGTAACGTACCGGAAAATGCTTCGCACGCTGGCGCGGCGGCGCCACGTGGGCGCCGGTGGCGCCGAGGCTGACGGCCGCCGCAAAGCCCGCAGCCCCACGGGCTGTGGGGTCACGCGAGCGGCTGCCAAAGAGCTTTCCAACGAGGCACGGCTTTCCCTCCTGGCTCTTCGGGCGTGGGAGCTGTGGCCAGAGCCGCGGCCCTACCGGAAAATGCTTCGCAGGCTGGCGCGGCGGCGCCACATGGGCGCCGGTGGCGCCGAGGCTGACGGCCGCCACAAAGCCCGAAGCCCCACGGGCTGTGGGGCCACGCGAGCGGCTGCCAAAGAGCTTTCCAACGAGGCACGGCTTTCCCTCCTGGCTCTTCGGGCGTGGGAGCTGTGGCCAGAGCCGCGGCCCTACCGGAAAATGCTTCGGGGGCTGGCGCGGCGGCGCCACGTGGGCGCCGGTGGCGCCGAGGCTGACGGCCGCCGCAAAGCCCGCAGCCCCACGGGCTGTCGGGCCACGCGAGCGGCTGCCAAAGAGCTTTCCAACGAGGCACGGCTTTCCCTCCTGGCTCTTCGGGCGTGGGAGCTGTCGCCAGAGCCGCGGCCCTACCGGAAAATGCTTCGCAGGCTGGCGCGGCGGTGCCACGTGGGCGCCGGTGGCGCCGAGTCTGACGGTCGCTGGAAAGCCCGCAGCCCCACGGTCTGTGGGGCCACGCGAGCGGCTGCCAAAGAGCTTTCCAAGGAGGCACGGCTTTCCCTCCTGGCTCTTCGGGCGTGGGAGCTGTCGCCAGAGCCGCGGCCCTACCGGAAAATGCTTCGCAGGCTGGCGCGGCGGCGCCGCGTGGGCGCCGGTGGTGCCGAGGCTGACGGCCGCCACAAAGCCCGCAGCCCCACGGGCTGTGGGGCCACGCGAGCGGCTGCCAAAGAGCTTTCTAAGGAGGCACGGCTTTCCCTCCTGGCTCTTCGGGCGTGGGAGCTGTGGCCAGAGCCGCGGCCCTACCGGAAAATGCTTCGCAGGCTGGCGCGGCGGCGCCACATGGGCGCCGGTGGTGCCGAGGCTGACGGCCGCCGCAAAGCCCGCAGCCCCACGGGCTGTGGGGCCACGCGAGCGGCTGCCAAAGAGCTTTCCAACGGGGCACGGCTTTCCCTCCTGGCTCTTCGGGCGTGGGAGCTGTGGCCAGAGCCGCGGCCCTACCGGAAAATGCTTCGCAGGCTGGCGCGGCAGCGCCACGTGGGCGCCGGTGGCGCCGAGGCTGACGGCCGCCGCAAAGCCCGCAGCCCCACGGGCTGTGGGGCCACGCGAGCGGCTGCCAAAGAGCTTTCCAACGAGGCACAGCTTTCCCTCCTGGCTCTTCGGGCGTGGGAGCTGTCGCCAGAGCTGCAGCCTTACCGGAAAATGCTTCGCAGGCTGGCGCGGCGGCGCCACATGGGCGCCGGTGGCGCCGAGGCTGACGGCCGCCGCAAAGCCCGCAGCCCCACGGGCTGTGGGGCCACGCGAGCGGCTGCCAAAGAGCTTTCCAACGGGGCACGGCTTTCCCTCCTGGCTCTTCGGGCGTGGGAGCTGTGGCCAGAGCCGCGGCCCTACCGGAAAATGCTTCGCAGGCTGGCGAGGCGGCGCCAGGTAGGCGCCGGTGGCGCCGAGGCTGACGGCCGCCGCAAAGCCCGCAGCCGCACGGGCTGTGGAGCCACGCAAGCGGCTGCCAAACAGCTTTCCAACGAGGCACGTCTTTCCCTCCTGGCTCTTCGGGCGTGGGAGCTGTGGCCAGAGCCGCGACCCTACCGGAAAATGCTTCGCAGGCTGGCGCGGCGGCGCCACATGGGCGCCGGTGGTGCCGAGGCTGACGGCCGCCACAAAGCCCGAAGCCCCACGGGCTGTGGGGCCACGCGAGCGGCTGCCAAAGAGCTTTCCAACGAGGCACGGCTTTCCCTCCTGGCTCTTCGGGCGTGGGAGCTGTGGCCAGAGCCGCGGCCCTACCGGAAAATGCTTCGCAGGCTGGCGTGGCGCCGCCAGGTGGGCGCCGGTGGCGCCGAGGCTGACGGCCGTAGCAAAGCCCGCAGCCCCATGGGCTGTGGGGCCACGCGAGCGGCTGTCAAAGAGCTTTCCAACGGGGCACGGCTTTCCCTCCTGGATCTTCGGGCGTGGGAGCTGTGGCCAGAGCCGCGGCCCTACCGGAAAATGCTTCGCAGGCTGGCGCGGCGGCGCCAGGTGGGCGACGGTGGCGCCGAGGCTGACGGCCGCCGCAAACCCCGCAGCCCCATGGTCTGTGGGGCCACGCGAGCTGCTGCCAAAGAGCTTTCCAACGAGGCACGGCTTTCCCTCCTGGCTCTTCGGGCGTGGGAGCTGTCGCCAGAGCCGCAGCCATACCGGAAAATGCTTCGCAGGCTGGCGCGGCGGTGCCACGTGGGCGCCGGTGGCGCCGAGGCTGACGGTCGCTGGAAAGCCCGCAGCCCCACGGGCTGTGGGGCCACGCGAGCGGCTGCCAAAGAGCTTTCCAACGAGGCACGGCTTTCCCTCCTGGCTCTTCGGGCGTGGGAGCTGTGGCCAGAGCCGCGGCCCTACCGGAAAATGCTTCGCAGGCTGGCGCGGCGGCGCCAGGTAGGCGCCGGTGGCGCCGAGGCTGACGGCCGCCACAAAGCCCGAAGCCCCACGGGCTGTGGGGCCACGCGAGCGGCTGCCAAAGAGCTTTCCAAGGAGGCACGGCTTTCCCTCCTGGCTCTTCGGGCGTGGGAGCTGTGGCCAGAGCCGCGGCCCTACCGGAAAATGCTTCGCAGGCTGGCGTGGCGCCGCCAGGTGGGCGCCGGTGGCGCCGAGGCTGACGGCCGCCGCAAAGCCCGCAGCCCCACGGGCTGTGGGGCCACGCGAGCGGCTGCCAAAGAGCTTTCCAACGGGGCACGGCTTTCCCTCCTGGCTCTTCGGGCGTGGGAGCTGTGGCCAGAGCCGCGGCCCTACCGGAAAATGCTTCGCAGGCTGGCGCGGCGGCGCCACGTGGGCGCCGGTGGCGCCGAGGCTGACGGCCGCTGGAAAGCCCGCAGCCGCACGGGCTGTGGGACCACGCGAGCGGCTGCCAAAGAGCTTTCCAACGAGGCACGGCTTTCCCTCCTGGCTCTTCAAGCGTGGGAGATGTGGCCAGAGCCGCGGCCCTACCGGAAAATGCTTCGCAAGCTGGCGCGGCGGCGCCAGGTGGGCGCCGGTGGCGCCGAGGCTGACGGTCGCTGGAAAGCCCGCAGCCCCACGGGCTGTGGGGCCACGCGAGCGGCTGCCAAAGAGCTTTCCAACGAGGCACGGCTTTCCCTCCTGGCTCTTCGGGCGTGGGAGCTGTGGCCAGAGCCGCGGCCTTACCGGAAAATGCTTCGCAGGCTGGCGCGGCGGCGCCAGGTAGGCGCCGGTGGCGCCGAGGCTGACGGCCGCCACAAAGCCCGAAGCCCCACGGGCTGTGGGGCCACGCGAGCGGCTGCCAAAGAGCTTTCCAAGGAGGCACGGCTTTCCCTCCTGGCTCTTCGGGCGTGGGAGCTGTGGCCAGAGCCGCGGCCTTACCGGAAAATGCTTCGCAGGCTGGCGCGGCGGCGCCAGGTAGGCGCCGGTGGCGCCGAGGCTGACGGCCGCCGCAAAGCCCGCAGCCCCACGGGCTGTGGGGCCACGCGAGCGGCTGCCAAAGAGCTTTCCAACGGGGCACGGCTTTCCCTCCTGGCTCTTCGGGCGTGGGAGCTGTGGCCAGAGCCGCGGCCCTACCGGAAAATGCTTCGCAGGCTGGCGCGGCAGCGCCACGTGGGCGCCGGTGGCGCCGAGGCTGACGGCCGCCGCAAATCCCGCAGCCCCACGGGCTGTGGGGCCACGCGAGCGGCTGCCAAAGAGCTTTCCAACGAGGCACAGCTTTCCCTCCTGGCTCTTCGGGCGTGGGAGCTGTCGCCAGAGCTGCAGCCTTACCGGAAAATGCTTCGCAGGCTGGCGCGGCGGCGCCACGTGGGCGCCGGTGGCGCTGAGGCTGACGGCCGCCGCAAAGCCCGCAGCCCCACGGGCTGTGGGGCCACGCGAGCGGCTGCCAAAGAGCTTTCCAACGAGGCACGGCTTTCCCTCCTGGCTCTTCGGGCGTGGGAGATGTGGCCAGAGCCGCGGCCCTACCGGAAAATGCTTCGCAGGCTGGCGTGGCGCCGCCAGGTGGGCGCCGGTGGCGCCGAGGCTGACGGCCGTAGCAAAGCCCGCAGCCCCATGGGCTGTGGGGCCACGCGAGCGGCTGTCAAAGAGCTTTCCAACGGGGCACGGCTTTCCCTCCTGGCTCTTCGGGCGTGGGAGCTGTGGCCAGAGCCGCGGCCCTACCGGAAAATGCTTCGCAGGCTGGCGCGGCGGCGCCAGGTGGGCGACGGTGGCGCCGAGGCTGACGGCCGCCGCAAACCCCGCAGCCCCATGGTCTGTGGGGCCACGCGAGCTGCTGCCAAAGAGCTTTCCAACGAGGCACGGCTTTCCCTCCTGGCTCTTCGGGCGTGGGAGCTGTCGCCAGAGCCGCAGCCATACCGGAAAATGCTTCGCAGGCTGGCGCGGCGGTGCCACGTGGGCGCCGGTGGCGCCGAGGCTGACGGTCGCTGGAAAGCCCGCAGCCCCACGGGCTGTGGGGCCACGCGAGCGGCTGCCAAAGAGCTTTCCAACGAGGCACGGCTTTCCCTCCTGGCTCTTCGGGCGTGGGAGCTGTGGCCAGAGCCGCGGCCTTTCCGGAAAATGCTTCGCAGGCTGGCGCGGCAACGCCAGGTAGGCGCCGGTGGCGCCGAGGCTGACGGCCGCCACAAAGCCCGAAGCCCCACGGGCTGTGGGGCCACGCGAGCGGCTGCCAAAGAGCTTTCCAAGGAGGCACGGCTTTCCCTCCTGGCTCTTCGGGCGTGGGAGCTGTGGCCAGAGCCGCGGCCCTACCGGAAAATGCTTCGCAGGCTGGCGTGGCGCCGCCAGGTGGGCGCCGGTGGCGCCGAGGCTGACGGCCGCCGCAAAGCCCGCAGCCCCACGGGCTGTGGGGCCACGCGAGCGGCTGCCAAAGAGCTTTCCAACGGGGCACGGCTTTCCCTCCTGGCTCTTCGGGCGTGGGAGCTGTGGCCAGAGCCGCGGCCCTACCGGAAAATGCTTCGCAGGCTGGCGCGGCGGCGCCACGTGGGCGCCGGTGGCGCCGAGGCTGACGGCCGCTGGAAAGCCCGCAGCCGCACGGGCTGTGGGACCACGCGAGCGGCTGCCAAAGAGCTTTCCAACGAGGCACGGCTTTCCCTCCTGGCTCTTCAGGCGTGGGAGATGTGGCCAGAGCCGCGGCCCTACCGGAAAATGCTTCGCAGGCTGGCGCGGCGGCGCCAGGTGGGCGCCGGTGGCGCCGAGGCTGACGGTCGCTGGAAAGCCCGCAGCCCCACGGGCTGTGGGGCCACGCGAGCGGCTGCCAAAGAGCTTTCCAACGAGGCACGGCTTTCCCTCCTGGCTCTTCGGGCGTGGGAGCTGTGGCCAGAGCCGCGGCCTTACCGGAAAATGCTTCGCAGGCTGGCGCGGCGGCGCCAGGTAGGCGCCGGTGGCGCCGAGGCTGACGGCCGCCACAAAGCCCGAAGCCCCACGGGCTGTGGGGCCACGCGAGCGGCTGCCAAAGAGCTTTCCAAGGAGGCACGGCTTTCCCTCCTGGCTCTTCGGGCGTGGGAGCTGTGGCCAGAGCCGCGGCCTTACCGGAAAATGCTTCGCAGGCTGGCGCGGCGGCGCCAGGTAGGCGCCGGTGGCGCCGAGGCTGACGGCCGCCGCAAAGCCCGCAGCCCCACGGGCTGTGGGGCCACGCGAGCGGCTGCCAAAGAGCTTTCCAACGGGGCACGGCTTTCCCTCCTGGCTCTTCGGGCGTGGGAGCTGTGGCCAGAGCCGCGGCCCTACCGGAAAATGCTTCGCAGGCTGGCGCGGCAGCGCCACGTGGGCGCCGGTGGCGCCGAGGCTGACGGCCGCCGCAAATCCCGCAGCCCCACGGGCTGTGGGGCCACGCGAGCGGCTGCCAAAGAGCTTTCCAACGAGGCACAGCTTTCCCTCCTGGCTCTTCGGGCGTGGGAGCTGTCGCCAGAGCTGCAGCCTTACCGGAAAATGCTTCGCAGGCTGGCGCGGCGGCGCCACGTGGGCGCCGGTGGCGCTGAGGCTGACGGCCGCCGCAAAGCCCGCAGCCACACGGCCTGTGGGGCCACGCGAGCGGCTGCCAAAGAGCTTTCCAACGAGGCACGGCTTTCCCTCCTGGCTCTTCGGGCGTGGGAGATGTGGCCAGAGCCGCGGCCCTACCGGAAAATGCTTCGCAGGCTGGCGCGGCGGCGCCACATGGGCGCCGGTGGTGCCGAGGCTGACGGCCGCCACAAAGCCCGAAGCCCCACGGGCTGTGGGGCCACGCGAGCGGCTGCCAAAGAGCTTTCCAACGAGGCACGGCTTTCCCTCCTGGCTCTTCGGGCGTGGGAGCTGTGGCCAGAGCCGCGGCCCTACCAGAAAATGCTTCGCAGGCTGGCGTGGCGCCGCCAGGTGGGCGCCGGTGGCGCCGAGGCTGACGGCCGTAGCAAAGCCCGCAGCCCCATGGGCTGTGGGGCCACGCGAGCGGCTGCCAAAGAGCTTTCCAACGGGGCACGGCTTTCCCTCCTGGCTCTTCGGGCGTGGGAGCTGTGGCCAGAGCCGCGGCCCTAACAGAAAATGCTTCGCAGGCTGGCGCGGCGGCGCCACGTGGGCGCCGGTGGCGCCGAGGCTGACGGCCGCTGGAAAGCCCGCAGCCCCACGGGCTGTGGGGCCACGCGAGCAGCTGCCAAAGAGCTTTCCAACGAGGCACGGCTTTCCCTCCTGGCTCTTCGGGCGTGGGAGATGTGGCCAGAGCCGCGGCCCTACCAGAAAATGCTTCGCAGGCTGGCGCGGCGGCGCCAGGTGGGCGACGGTGGCGCCGAGGCTGACGGCCGCCGCAAACTCCGCAGCCCCATGGTCTGTGGGGCCACGCGAGCTGCTGCCAAAGAGCTTTCCAACGAGGCACGGCTTTCCCTCCTGGCTCTTCGGGCGTGGGAGCTGTCGCCAGAGCCGCAGCCATACCGGAAAATGCTTCGCAGGCTGGCGCGGCGGTGCCACGTGGGCGCCGGTGGCGCCGAGGCTGACGGTCGCTGGAAAGCCCGCAGCCCCACGGGCTGTGGGGCCACGCGAGCGGCTGCCAAAGAGCTTTCCAACGAGGCACGGCTTTCCCTCCTGGCTCTTCGGGCGTGGGAGCTGTGGCCAGAGCCGCGGCCTTACCGGAAAATGCTTCGCAGGCTGGCGCGGCGGCGCCAGGTAGGCGCCGGTGCCGCCGAGGCTGACGGCCGCCACAAAGCCCGCAGCCCCACAGGCTGTGGGGCCACGCGAGCGGCTGCCAAAGAGCTTTCCAACGGGGCACGGCTTTCCCTCCTGGCTCTTCGGGCGTGGGAGCTGTGGCCAGAGCCGCGGCCCTACCGGAAAATGCTTCGCAGGCTGGCGCGGCAGCGCCACGTGGGCGCCGGTGGCGCCGAGGCTGACGGCCGCCGCAAAGCCCGCAGCCCCACGGGCTGTGGGGCCACGCGAGCGGCTGCCAAAGAGCTTTCCAACGGGGCACGGCTTTCCCTCCTGGCTCTTCGGGCGTGGGAGCTGTGGCCAGAGCCGCGGCCCTACCGGAAAATGCTTCGCAGGCTGGCGTGGCGGCCTCACGTATGCGCCGGTGGCGCGGAGGCTGAAGGCCGCCGCAAAGCCCGCAGCCCCACGGGCTGTGGGGCCACGCGAGCGGCTGCCAAAGAGCTTTCCAACGAGGCACAGCTTTCCCTCCTGCCTCTTCGGGCATGGGAGCTGCCGCCAGAGCCGCGGCCCTACCGGAAAATGCTTCGCAGGCTGGCGCGGCAGCGCCACGTGGGCGCCGGTGGCGCCGAGGCTGACGGCCGCCGCAAAGCCCGCAGCCCCACGGGCTGTGGGGCCACGCGAGCGGCTGCCAAAGAGCTTTCCAACGAGGCACAGCTTTCCCTCCTGGCTCTTCGGGCGTGGGAGCTGTCGCCAGAGCTGCAGCCTTACCGGAAAATGCTTCGCAGGCTGGCGCGGCGGCGCCACATGGGCGCCGGTGGCGCCGAGGCTGACGGCCGCCGCAAAGCCCGCAGCCCCACGGGCTGTGGGGCCACGCGAGCGGCTGCCAAAGAGCTTTCCAACGGGGCACGGCTTTCCCTCCTGGCTCTTCGGGCGTGGGAGCTGTGGCCAGAGCCGCGGCCCTACCGGAAAATGCTTCGCAGGCTGGCGCGGCGGCGCCAGGTAGGCGCCGGTGGCGCCGAGGCTGACGGCCGCCGCAAAGCCCGCAGCCGCACGGGCTGTGGAGCCACGCAAGCGGCTGCCAAACAGCTTTCCAACGAGGCACGGCTTTCCCTCCTGGCTCTTCGGGCGTGGGAGCTGTGGCCAGAGCCGCGACCCTACCGGAAAATGCTTCGCAGGCTGGCGCGGCGGCGCCACATGGGCGCCGGTGGTGCCGAGGCTGACGGCCGCCGCAAAGCCCGAAGCCCCACGGGCTGTGGGGCCACGCGAGCGGCTGCCAAAGAGCTTTCCAACGAGGCACGGCTTTCCCTCCTGGCTCTTCGGGCGTGGGAGCTGTGGCCAGAGCCGCGGCCCTACCGGAAAATGCTTCGCAGGCTGGCGTGGCGCCGCCAGGTGGGCGCCGGTGGCGCCGAGGCTGACGGCCGTAGCAAAACCCGCAGCCCCATGGGCTGTGGGGCCACGCGAGCGGCTGTCAAAGAGCTTTCCAACGGGGCACGGCTTTCCCTCCTGGCTCTTCGGGCGTGGGAGCTGTGGCCAGAGCCGCGGCCCTACCGGAAAATGCTTCGCAGGCTGGCGCGGCGGCGCCAGGTGGGCGACGGTGGTGCCGAGGCTGACGGCCGCCGCAAACCCCGCAGCCCCATGGTCTGTGGGGCCACGCGAGCTGCTGCCAAAGAGCTTTCCAACGAGGCACGGCTTTCCCTCCTGGCTCTTCGGGCGTGGGAGCTGTCGCCAGAGCCGCAGCCATACCGGACAATGCTTCGCAGGCTGGCGCGGCGGTGCCACGTGGGCGCCGGTGGCGCCGAGGCTGACGGTCGCTGGAAAGCCCGCAGCCCCACGGGCTGTGGGGCCACGCGAGCGGCTGCCAAAGAGCTTTCCAACGAGGCACGGCTTTCCCTCCTGGCTCTTCGGGCGTGGGAGCTGTGGCCAGAGCCGCGGCCTTACCGGAAAATGCTTCGCAGGCTGGCGCGGCGGCGCCAGGTAGGCGCCGGTGGCGCCGAGGCTGACGGCCGCCACAAAGCCCGAAGCCCCACGGGCTGTGGGGCCACGCGAGCGGCTGCCAAAGAGCTTTCCAAGGAGGCACGGCTTTCCCTCCTGGCTCTTCGGGCGTGGGAGCTGTGGCCAGAGCCGCGGCCCTACCGGAAAATGCTTCGCAGGCTGGCGTGGCGCCGCCAGGTGGGCGCCGGTGGTGCCGAGGCTGACGGCCGCCGCAAAGCCCGCAGCCCCACGGGCTGTGGGGCCACGCGAGCGGCTGCCAAAGAGCTTTCCAACGGGGCACGGCTTTCCCTCCTGGCTCTTCGGGCGTGGGAGCTGTGGCCAGAGCCGCGGCCCTACCGGAAAATGCTTCGCAGGCTGGCGCGGCGGCGCCACGTGGGCGCCGGTGGCGCCGAGGCTGACGGCCGCTGGAAAGCCCGCAGCCGCACGGGCTGTGGGACCACGCGAGCGGCTGCCAAAGAGCTTTCCAACGAGGCACGGCTTTCCCTCCTGGCTCTTCAGGTGTGGGAGCTGTGGCCAGAGCCGCGGCCCTACCGGAAAATGCTTCGCAGGCTGGCGCGGCGGCGCCAGGTGGGCGCCGGTGGCACCGAGGCTGACGGTCGCTGGAAAGCCCGCAGCCCCACGGGCTGTGGGGCCACGCGAGCGGCTGCCAAAGAGCTTTCCAACGAGGCACGGCTTTCCCTCCTGGCTCTTCGGGCGTGGGAGCTGTGGCCAGAGCCGCGGCCTTACCGGAAAATGCTTCGCAGGCTGGCGCGGCGGCGCCAGGTAGGCGCCGGTGGCGCCGAGGCTGACGGCCGCCACAAAGCCCGAAGCCCCACGGGCTGTGGGGCCACGCGAGCGGCTGCCAAAGAGCTTTCCAACGAGGCACGGCTTTCCCTCCTGGCTCTTCGGGCGTGGGAGCTGTGGCCAGAGCCGCGGCCCTACCGGAAAATGCTTCGCAGGCTGGCGTGGCGCCGCCAGGTGGGCGCCGGTGGCGCCGAGGCTGACGGCCGCCGCAAAGCCCGCAGCCCCACGGGCTGTGGGGCCACGCGAGCGGCTGCCAAAGAGCTTTCCAACGGGGCACGGCTTTCCCTCCTGGCTCTTCGGGCGTGGGAGCTGTGGCCAGAGCCGCGGCCCTACCGGAAAATGCTTCGCAGGCTGGCGCGGCAGCGCCACGTGGGTGCCGGTGGCGCCGAGGCTGACGGCCGCCGCAAAGCCCGCAGCCCCACGGGCTGTGGGGCCACGCGAGCGGCTGCCAAAGAGCTTTCCAACGAGGCACAGCTTTCCCTCCTGGCTCTTCGGGCGTGGGAGCTGTCGCCAGAGCTGCAGCCTTACCGGAAAATGCTTCGCAGGCTGGCGCGGCGGCGCCACGTGGGCGCCGGTGGCGCTGAGGCTGACGGCCGCCGCAAAGCCCGCAGCCACACGGCCTGTGGGGCCACGCGAGCGGCTGCCAAAAGCTTTCCAACGAGGCACGGCTTTCCCTCCTGGCTCTTCGGGCGTGGGAGATGTGGCCAGAGCCGCGGCCCTACCGGAAAATGCTTCGCAGGCTGGCGCGGCGGCGCCAGGTAGGCGCCGGTGGCGCCGAGGCTGACGGCCGCCGCAAAGCCCGCAGCCGCACGGGCTGTGGAGCCACGCAAGCGGCTGCCAAACAGCTTTCCAACGAGGCACGGCTTTCCCTCCTGGCTCTTCGGGCGTGGGAGCTGTGGCCAGAGCCGCGGCCCTACCGGAAAATGCTTCGCAGGCTGGCGCGGCGGCGCCACATGGGCGCCGGTGGCGCCGAGGCTGACGGCCGCTGGAAAGCCCGCAGCCCCACGGGCTTTGTGCCCACGCGAGCGGCTGCCAAAGAGCTTTCCAACGAGGCACGGCTTTCCCTCCTGGCTCTTCGGGCGTGGGAGATGTGGCCAGAGCCGCGGCCCTACCGGAAAATGCTTCGCAGGCTGGCGCGGCGGCGCCAGGTGGGCGACGGTGGCGCCGAGGCTGACGGCCGCCGCAAACTCCGCAGCCCCATGGTCTGTGGGGCCACGCGAGCTGCTGCCAAAGAGCTTTCCAACGAGGCACGGCTTTCCCTCCTGGCTCTTCGGGCGTGGGAGCTGTCGCCAGAGCCGCAGCCATACCGGAAAATGCTTTGCAGGCTGGCGCGGCGGTGCCACGTGGGCGCCGGTGGCGCCGTGGCTGACGGTCGCTGGAAAGCCCGCAGCCCCACGGGCTGTGGGGCCACGCGAGCGGCTGCCAAAGAGCTTTCCAACGAGGCACGGCTTTCCCTCCTGGCTCTTCGGGCGTGGGAGCTGTGGCCAGAGCCGCGGCCTTACCGGAAAATGCTTCGCAGGCTGGCGCGGCGGCGCCAGGTAGGCGCCGGTGGCGCCGAGGCTGACGGCCGCCACAAAGCCCGCAGCCCCACAGGCTGTGGGGCCACGCGAGCGGCTGCCAAAGAGCTTTCCAACGGGGCACGGCTTTCCCTCCTGGCTCTTCGGGCGTGGGAGCTGTGGCCAGAGCCGCGGCCCTACCGGAAAATGCTTCGCAGGCTGGCGCGGCAGCGCCACGTGGGCGCCGGTGGCGCCGAGGCTGACGGCCGCCGCAAAGCCCGCAGCCCCACGGGCTGTGGGGCCACGCGAGCGGCTGCCAAAGAGCTTTCCAACGGGGCACGGCTTTCCCTCCTGGCTCTTCGGGCGTGGGAGCTGTGGCCAGAGCCGCGGCCCTACCGGAAAATGCTTCGCAGGCTGGCGCGGCAGCGCCACGTGGGCGCCGGTGGCGCCGAGGCTGACGGCCGCCGCAAAGCCCGCAGCCCCACGGGCTGTGGGGCCACGCGAGCGGCTGCCAAAGAGCTTTCCAAGGAGGCACGGCTTTCCCTCCTGGCTCTTTGGGCGTGGGAGCTGTCGCCAGAGCCGCGGCCCTTCCGGAAAATGCTTCGCAGGCTGGCGCGGCGGCCTCACATATGCGCCGGTGGCGCGGAGGCTGAAGGCCGCCGCAAAGCCCGCAGCCCCACGGGCTGTGGGGCCACGCGAGCGGCTGCCAAAGAGCTTTCCAACGAGGCACAGCTTTCCCTCCTGGCTCTTCGGGCATGGGAGCTGCCGCCAGAGCCGCGGCCCTACCGGAAAATGCTTCGCAGGCTGGCGCGGCGGCGCCAGGTAGGCGCCGGTGGCGCCGAGGCTGACGGCCGCCACAAAGCCCGCAGCCCCACGGGCTGTGGGGCCACGCGAGCGGCTGCCAAAGAGCTTTCCAACGAGGCACGGCTTTCCCTCCTGGCTCTTCGGGCGTGGGAGCTGTGGCCAGAGCCGCGGCCCTACCGGAAAATGCTTCGCAGGCTGGCGTGGCGGCGCCAGGTGGGCGCCGGTGGCGCCGAGGCTGACGGCCGCCGCAAAGCCCGCAGCCCCACGGGCTGTGGGGCCACGCGAGCGGCTGCCAAAGAGCTTTCCAACGGGGCACGGCTTTCCCTCCTGGCTCTTCGGGCGTGGGAGCTGTGGCCAGAGCCGCGGCCCTACCGGAAAATGCTTCGCAGGCTGGCGCGGCAGCGCCACGTGGGCGCCGGTGGCGCCGAGGCTGACGGCCGCCGCAAAGCCCGCAGCCCCACGGGCTGTGGGGCCACGCGAGCGGCTGCCAAAGAGCTTTCCAAGGAGGCACGGCTTTCCCTCCTGGCTCTTTGGGCGTGGGAGCTGTCGCCAGAGCCGCGGCCCTTCCGGAAAATGCTTCGCAGGCTGGCGCGGCGGCCTCACATATGCGCCGGTGGCGCGGAGGCTGACGGCCGCCGCAAAGCCCGCAGCCCCACGGGCTGTGGGGCCACGCGAGCGGCTGCCAAAGAGCTTTCCAACGAGGCACAGCTTTCCCTCCTGGCTCTTCGGGCATGGGAGCTGTCGCCAGAGCTGCGGCCCTAGCGGAAAATGCTTCGCAGGCTGGCGCGGCGGCGCCAGGTGGGCGCCGGTGGCGCCAAGGCTGACGGCCGCCGCAAAGCCCGCAGCCACACAGGCTGTGGAGCCACGCGAGCGGCTGCCAAAGAGCTTTCCAACGAGGAACGGCTTTCCCTCCTGCCTCTTCGGGCGTGGGAGCTGGGACCAGAGCCACGGCCCTACCGGAAAATGCTTCGCAGGCTGGCGCGGCGGCACCACGTGGGCGCCGGTGGCGCCGAGGCTGACGGCCGCCGCAAAGCCCGCAGCCCCACGGTCTGTGGGGCCACGCGAGCGGCTGCCAAAGAGCTTTCCAACGAGGCACAGCTATCCCTCCTGGCTCTTAGGGCGTGGGAGCTGCCGCCAGAGCCGCGGCCCTACCGGAAAATGCTTCGCAGGCTGGCGCGGCGGCGCCACATGGGCGCCGGTGGCGCCGAGGCTGACGGCCGCCGCAAAGCCCGCAGCCCCACAGGCTGTGGGGCCACGCGAGCGGCTGCCAAAGAGCTTTCCAACGAGGCACGGCTTTCCCTCCTGGCTCTTCGGGCGTGGGAGCTGTGGCCAGAGCCGCGGCCCTACCGGAAAATGCTTCGCAGGCTGGCGCGGCGGCACGACGTGGGCGCCGGTGGCGCCGAGGCTGACGGCCGCCGCAAAGCCCGCAGCCGCACGAGCTGTGGGGCCACGCGAGCGGCTGCCAAAGAGCTTTCCAACGAGGCACGGCTTTCCCTCCTGGCTCTTCGGGAGTGAGAGCTGTGGCCAGAGCCGCGGCCCTACCCAAAAATGCTTCGTAGGCTGGCGCGGCGGTGCAACGTTGGCGCCGGTGGCGCCGAGGCTGACGGCCGCCACAAAGCCAGAAGCCCCACGGGCTTTGTGCCCGCGCGAGCGGCTGCCAAAGAGCTTTCCAACGAGGCACGGCTTTCCCTCCTGGCTCTTCGGGCATGGGAGCTGTGGCCAGAGCTGCGGCCCTACCGGAAAATGCTTCGCAGGCTGGTGCGGCGGCCTCACATATGCGCCGGTGGCGCCGAGGCTGACGGCCGCCGCAAAGCCCGCAGCCCCACGGGCTGTGGGGCCACGCGAGCGGCTGCCAAAGAGCTTTCCAACGAGGCACGGCTTTCCCTCCTGGCTCTTCGGGCGTGGGAGTTGTCGCCAGAGCTGCGGCCCTACCGGAAAATGCTTCGCAGGCTGGCGCGCCGGCGCCAGGTGGGCGCCGGTGGCGCCGAGGCTGACGGCCGCCGCAAAGCCCGCAGCCCCACGGGCTGTGGGGCCACGCGAGCGGCTGCCAAAGAGCTTTCCAACGAGGCACGGCTTTCCCTCCTGGCTCTTCGGGCGTGGGAGCTGTGGCCAGAGCCGCGGCCCTACCGGAAAATGCTTCGCAGGCTGGCGCGGCGGCGCCACTTGGGCGCCGGTGGCGCCGAGGCTGACAACCGCCGCAAAGCCCGCAGCCCCACGGGCTGTGGGGCCACGCGAGCGGCTGCCAAAGAGCTTTCCAACGAGGCACGGCTTTCCCTCCTGGCTCTTCGGGCGTGGGAGCTGTGGCCAGAGACGCGGCCCTACCCAAAAATGCTTCGCAGGCTGGCGCGGCGGCCTCACATATGCGCCGGTGGCGCCAAGGCTGACGGCCGCCGCAAAGCCCGCAGCCCCACGGTCTGTGGGGCCACGCGAGCGGCTGCCAAAGAGCTTTCCAACGAGGCACAGCTATTCCTCCTGGCTCTTAGGGCGTGGGAGCTGCCGCCAGAGCCGCGGCCCTACCGGAAAATGCTTCGCAGGCTGGCGCGGCGGCGCCACATGGGCGCCGGTGGCGCCGAGGCTGACGGCCGCCGCAAAGCCCGCAGCCCCACAGGCTGTGGGGCCACGCGAGCGGCTGCCAAAGAGCTTTCCAACGAGGCACGGCTTTCCCTCCTGGCTCTTCGGGCGTGGGAGCTGTGGCCAGAGCCGCGGCCCTAACGGAAAATGCTTCGCAGGCTGGCGCGGCGGCACGACGTGGGCGCCGGTGGCGCCGAGGCTGACGGCCGCCGCAAAGCCCGCAGCCGCACGAGCTGTGGGGCCACGCGAGCGGCTGCCAAAGAGCTTTCCAACGAGGCACGGCTTTCCCTCCTGGCTCTTCGGGAGTGAGAGCTGTGGCCAGAGCCGCGGCCCTACCCAAAAATGCTTCGTAGGCTGGCGCGGCGGTGCAACGTTGGCGCCGGTGGCGCCGAGGCTGACGGCCGCCACAAAGCCAGAAGCCCCACGGGCTTTGTGCCCGCGCGAGCGGCTGCCCAAGAGCTTTCCAACGAGGCACGGCTTTCCCTCCTGGCTCTTCGGGCATGGGAGCTGTGGCCAGAGCTGCGGCCCTACCGGAAAATGCTTCGCAGGCTGGTGCGGCGGCCTCACATATGCGCCGGTGGCGCCGAGGCTGACGGCCGCCGCAAAGCCCGCAGCCCCACGGGCTGTGGGGCCACGCGAGCGGCTGCCAAAGAGCTTTCCAACGAGGCACGGCTTTCCCTCCTGGCTCTTCGGGCGTGGGAGTTGTCGCCAGAGCTGCGGCCCTACCGGAAAATGCTTCGCAGGCTGGCGCGACAGCCTCACATCTGCGCCAGTGGCGCCGAGGCTGACGGCCGCCGCAAAGCCCGCAGCCCCACGGGCTGTGGGGCCACGCGAGCGGCTGCCAAAGAGCTTTCCAACGAGGCACGGCTTTCCCTCCTGGCTCTTCAGGCGTGGGAGCTGTCGCCAGAGCCGTGGCCCTACCAGAAAATGCTTCGCAGGCTGGCGCAACGGCGCCACGTGGGCGCCGGTGGCGCCGAAGCTGACGGCCGCCGCAAAGCCCTCAGCCCCACGGGCTGTGGGGCCATGCGAGCGGCTGCCCAAGAGCTTTCCAACGAGGCACGGCTTTCCCTCCTGGCTCTTCAGGCATGGGAGCTGTGGCCAGAGCTGCGGCCCTACCGGAAAATGCTTCGCAGGCTGGCGCGGCGGCCTCACATATGCGCCGGTGGCGCCGAGGCTGACGGCCGCCGCAAAGCCCGCAGCCCCACGGGCTGTGGGGCCACGCGAGCGGCTGCCAAAGAGCTTTCCAACGAGGCACGGCTTTCCCTACTGGCTCTTCGGGCGTGGGAGCTGTGGCCAGAGCCGCGGCCCTACCGGAAAATGCTTCGCAGGCTGGCGCGCCGGCGCCAGGTGGGCGCCGGTGGCGCCGAGGCTGACGGCCGCCGCAAAGCCCGCAGCCCCACGGGCTGTGGGGCCACGCGAGCGGCTGCCAAAGAGCTTTCCAACGAGGCACGGCTTTCCCTCCTGGCTCTTCGGGCGTGGGAGCTGTGGCCAGAGCCGCGGCCCTACCGGAAAATGCTTCGCAGGCTGGCGCGGCGGCGCCACTTGGGCGCCGGTGGCGCCGAGGCTGACAACCGCCGCAAAGCCCGCAGCCCCACGGGCTGTGGGGCCACGCGAGCGGCTGCCAAAGAGTTTTCCAGTGAGGCACAGCTTTCCCTCCTGGCTCTTCGGGCGTAGGAGCTGTCGCCAGAGCCGCGGCCGTACCGGAAAATGCTTCGCAGGCTGGCGCGGCGGCGCCACGTGGGCGCCGGTGGCGCCGAGGCTGACGGCTGCCGCAAAGCCCGCAGCCCCACGGGCTGTGGGGCCACGCGAGCGGCTGCCCAAGAGCTTTCCAACGAGGCACGGCTTTCCCTCCTGGCCCTTCAGGCGTGGGAGCTGAGGCCAGAGCCACAGCCCTACCGGAAAATGCTTCGCAGGCTGGCGCGGCGGCGCCAGGTGGGCGCCAGTGGCGCCGAGGCTGACGGCCGCCGCAAAGCCCGCAGCCCCACGGGCTGTGGGGCCACGCGAGCGGCTGCCAAAGTGCTTTCCAACGAGGCACGGCTTTCCCTCCTGGCTCTTCGGGCGTGGGAGCTGTCGCCAGAGCCGTGGCCCTGCCAGAAAATGCTTCGCAGGCTGGCGCGACGGCGCCACGTGGGCGCCGGTGGCGCCGAAGCTGACGGACGCAGCAAAGCCCTCAGCCCCACGGGCAGTGGGGCCATGCGAGCGGCTGCCCAAGAGCTTTCCAACGAGGCACGGCTTTCCCTCCTGGCTCTTCGGGCGTGGGAGCTGTGGCCAGAGCTGCGACCCTACCAGAAAATGCTTCGCAGGCTGGCGCGGCGGCCTCACATATGCGCCGGTGGCGCCGAGGCTGACGGCCGCCGCAAAGCCCGCAGCCCCACGGGCTGTGGGGCCACGCGAGCGGCTGCCAAAGAGCTTTCCAACGAGGCACGGCTTTCCCTCCTGGCTCTTTGGGCGTGGGAGCTGTGGCCAGAGCCGCGGCCCTACCGGAAAATGCTTCGCAGGCTGGCGCGGCGGCGCCACGTGGGCGCCGGTGGCGCTGAGGCTGACGGCCGCCACAAAGCCCGAAGCCCCACGGGCTGTGGGGCCACGCGAGCGGCTGCCAAAGAGCTTTCCAACGAGGCACGGCTTTCCCTCCTGGCTCTTCGGGCGTGGGAGCTGTCGCCAGAGCCGCGGCCCTACCGGAAAATGCTTCGCAGGCTGGCGCGACGGCCTCACAAATGCGCCGGTGGCGCCGAGGCTGATGGCCGACGCAAAGCCCGCAGCCCCACGGGCTGTGGGGCCACGCGAGCGGCTGCCAAAGAGCTTTCCAACGAGGCACGGCTTTCCCTCCTGGCTCTTCGGGCGTGGGAGCTGTGGCCAGAGTCGCGGCCCTACCGGAAAATGCTTCGTAGGCTGGCGCGGCGGCGCCAGGTGGGTGCCGGTGGCGCCGAGGCTGACGGCCGCCGCAAAGCCCGCAGCCCCACGGGCTGTGGGGCCACGCGAGCGGCTGCCAAAGAGCTTTCCAACGAGGCACGGCTTTCCCTCCTGGCTCTTCGGGCGTGGGAGCTGTGGCCAGAGCCACAGCCCTACCGGAAAATGCTTCGCAGGCTGGCGCGGCGGCACCACTTGGGCGCCGGTGGCGCCGAGGCTGACAACCGCCGCAAAGCCCGCAGCTCCACGGGCTGTGGGGCCACACGAGCGGCTGCCAAAGAGCTTTCCAGTGAGGCACAGCTTTCCCTCCTGGCTCTTCGGGCGTAGGAGCTGTCGCCAGAGCCGCGGCCGTACCGGAAAATGCTTCGCAGGCTGGCGCGGCGGCGCCATGTGGGCGCCGGTGGCGCCGAGGCTGACGGCTGCCGCAAAGCCCGCAGCCCCACGGGCTGTGGGGCCACGCGAGCGGCTGCCCAAGAGCTTTCCAACGAGGCACTGCTTTCCCTCCTGGCCCTTCAGGCGTGGGAGCTGAGGCCAGAGCCACAGCCCTACCGGAAAATGCTTCGCAGGCTGGCGCGGCGGCGCCAGGTGGGCGCCAGTGGCGCCGAGGCTGACGGCCGCCACAAAGCCCGCAGCCCCACGGGCTGTGGGGCCACGCGAGCGGCTGCCAAAGTGCTTTCCAACGGGGCACGGCTTTCCCTCCTGGCTCTTCGGGCGTGGGAGCTGTCGCCAGAGCCGTGGACCTACCGGAAAATGCTTCGCAGGCTGGCGCGACGGCGCCACGTGGGCGCCGGTGGCGCCGAAGCTGACGGACGCAGCAAAGCCCTCAGCCCCACGGGCGGTGGGGCCATGCGAGCGGCTGCCCAAGAGCTTTCCAACGAGGCACGGCTTTCCCTCCTGGCTCTTCGGGCGTGGGAGCTGTCGCCAGAGCCGCGGCCCTACCAGAAAATGCTTCACAGGCTGGCGCGGCGGCCTCACATATGCGCCGGTGGCGCCGAGGCTGACGGCCGCCGCAAAGCCCGCAGCCCCACGGGCTGTGGGGCCACGCGAGCGGCTGCCAAAGAGCTTTCCAACGAGGCACGGCTTTACCTCCTGGCTCTTCAGGCATGGGAGCTGTGGCCAGAGCCGCGGCCCTACCGGAAAATGCTTCGCAGGCTGGCGCGGCGGCGCCACGTGGGCGCTGTTGGCGCCGAGGCTGACGGCCGCTGCAAAGCCCGCAGCTCCACAGGCTGTGGGGCCACGCGAGCGGCTGCCAAAGAGCTTTCCAACGAGGCACGGCTTTCCCTGCTGGCTCTTCAGGCATGGGAGCTGTGGCCAGAGCCGCTGCCCTACCGGAAAATGCTTCGCAGGCTGGCGCGGCGGCGCCAGGTGGGTGCCGGTGGCGCCGAGGCTGACGGCCGCCGCAAAGCCCGCAGCCCCACGGGCTGTGGGGCCACGCGAGCGGCTGCCAAAGTGCTTTCCAACGAGGCACGGCTTTCCCTCCTGGCTCTTCGGGCGTGGGAGCTGTGGCCAGAGCCACAGCCCTACCGGAAAATGCTTCGCAGGCTGGCGCGGCGGCACCACTTGGGCGCCGGTGGCGCCGAGGCTGACAACCGCCGCAAAGCCCGCAGCCCCACGGGCTGTGGGGCCACACGAGCGGCTGCCAAAGAGCTTTCCAGTGAGGCACAGCTTTCCCTCCTGGCTCTTCGGGCGTAGGAGCTGTCGCCAGAGCCGCGGCCGTACCGGAAAATGCTTCGCAGGCTGGCGCGGCGGCGCCATGTGGGCGCCGGTGGCGCCGAGGCTGACGGCTGCCGCAAAGCCCGCAGCCCCACGGGCTGTGGGGCCACGCGAGCGGCTGCCCAAGAGCTTTCCAACGAGGCACTGCTTTCCCTCCTGGCCCTTCAGGCGTGGGAGCTGAGGCCAGAGCCACAGCCCTACCGGAAAATGCTTCGCAGGCTGGCGCGGCGGCGCCAGGTGGGCGCCGGTGGCGCCGAGGCCGACGGCCGCCGCAAAGCCCGCAGCCCCACGGGCTGTGGGGCCACGCGAGCGGCTGCCAAAGAGCTTTCCAACGAGGCACGGCTTTCCCTCCTGGCTCTTCGGGTATGGGAGCTGTGGCCAGAGCCGCGGCCCTACCGGAAAATGCTTCGCAGGCTGGTGCGGCGGCGCCAGGTGGGCGCCGGTGGCGCCGAGGCCGACGGCCGCCGCAAAGCCCGCAGCCCCACGGGCTGTGGGGCCACGCGAGCGGCTGCCAAAGAGCTTTCCAACGAGGCACGGCTTTCCCTCCTGGCTCTTCGGGCGGGGGAGCTGTGGCCAGAGCCGCGGCCCTACCGGAAAATGCTTCACAGGCTGGCGCGGCGGCGCCAGGTGGGCGCCGGTGGCGCCGAGGCTGACGGCCGCCGCAAAGCCCGCAGCCCCACGGGCTGTGGGGCCACGCGAGCGGCTGCCAAAGAGCTTTCCAACGAGGCACGGCTTTCCCTCCTGGCTCTTCGGGCGTGGGAGCTGTGGCCAGAGCCGCGGCCCTACCGGAAAATGCTTCGCAGGCTGGTGCGGCGGCGCCAGGTGGGCGCCGGTGGCGCCGAGGCCGACGGCCGCTGCAAAGCCCGCAGCCCCACAGGCTGTGGGGCCACGCGAG
This sequence comes from Chroicocephalus ridibundus, assembly GCF_963924245.1. Classification (NCBI taxonomy): domain Eukaryota; kingdom Metazoa; phylum Chordata; class Aves; order Charadriiformes; family Laridae; genus Chroicocephalus; species Chroicocephalus ridibundus. The sequence continues at coordinate 223,342 of NW_026961305.1, forward strand.
CGGCTGCCAAAGAGCTTTCCAACGAGGCACGGCTTTCCCTCCTGGCTCTTCGGGTATGGGAGCTGTGGCCAGAGCCGCGGCCCTACCGGAAAATGCTTCGCAGGCTGGCGCGGCGGCGCCACGTGGGCGCCGGTGGCGCTGAGGCTGACGGCCGCCGCAAAGCCCGCAGCCCCACGGGCTGTGGGGCCACGCCAGCGGCTGCCAAAAAGCTTTCCAACGAGGCACGGCTTTCCCTCCTGGCTCTTCGGGCGTGGGAGCTGTGGCCAGAGCCGCGGCCCTACCGGAAAACGCTTCGCAAGCTAGCGCGGCGGCGCCATTTGGGCACCGGTGGCACCGAGGCTGACGGCCGCCGCAAAGCCCGCAGCTCTACGAGCTCTGGGGCCACGCGAGCGGCTGCCAAAGAGCTTTCCAACGAGGCACTGCTTTCCCTGCTGGCTCTTCGGGCGTGGGAGCTGTGGCCAGAGCCGTGGTCCTACCCGAAAATGCTTCGCAGGCTGGCGCGGCGGCGCCAGCTGGGCGCTGGTGGCGCCGAGGCTGACGGCCGCCGCAAAGCCCACAGCCCCACGGGCTGTGGGGCCACGCGAGCGGCTGCCAAAGAGCTTTCCAACGAGGCACGGCTTTCCCTCCTGGCTCTTCGGGGGTGGGAGCTGTGGCCAGAGCCGCGGCCCTACCGAAAAATGCTTCGTAGGCTGGCGCGGCAGCGCCACGTTGGCACCGGTGGCACCGAGGCTGACGGCCGCCGCAAAGCCCGCAGCCCCACGGGCTGTGGGGCCACGCCAGCGGCTGCCAAAAAGCTTTCCAACGAGGCACGGCTTTCCCTCCTGGCTCTTCGGGCGTGGGAGCTGTCGCCAGAGCCGCGGCCCTACGGGAAAATGCTTCGTAGGCTGGCGCGGCGGCGCCACGTCGGCGCCGGTGGCGCCAAGGCTGACGGCCGCCGCAAACCCCGCAGCCCCACAGGCTATGGGGCTACGCGAGCGGCTGCCAAAGAGCTTTCCAACGAGGCACGGCTTTCCCTCCTGGCTCTTCGGGCGTGGGAGCTGTGGCCAGAGCCGCGGCCCTACCCGAAAATGCTTCGCAGGCTGGCGCGGCGGCGCCACGTGGGCGCCAGTGGTGCCGAGGTTGACGGCCGCCGCAAAGTCCGCAGCCCCACGGGCTGTGGGGCCACGCGAGCGGCTGCCAAAGAGCTTTCCAACAAGGCACGGCTTTCCCTCCTGGCTCTTCGAGCGTGGGAGCTGTGGCCAGAGCCGCGGCCCTACCAGAAAATCCTTCGCAGGCTGGCGCGGCGGCCTCACATATGCGCAGGTGGCGCCGACGCTGACGGCCGCCGCAAAGCCCGTAGCCCCACGGGCTGTGGGGCCACGCGAGCGGCTGCCAAAGAGCTTTCCAACGAGGCACGGCTTTCCCTCCTGGCTCTTCGGGCGTGGGAGCTGTGGCCAGACCTGTGGCCCTACCGGGAAGTGCTTCGCAGGCTGGCGCGGCGGCGCCATTTGGGCACCAGTGGCGCCGAGGTTGACGGCCGCCGCAAAGCCCGCAGGCCCACGGGCTGTGGGGCCACGCGAGCGGCTGCCAAAGAGCTTTCCAACGAGGCACGGCTTTCCCTCCTGGCTCTTCGGGCGTGGGAGCTGTGGCCAGAGCCGCGGCCCTACCGGAAAATGCTTCGCAGGCTGGCTCGGCGGCGCCACGTGGCGCTGCAGGCTTTTCTGCTGCCTTCAGAGTCTCACAACCCCCCTTTCCCACTTGGCACCACGGCAGCCTCTAGCATTGCTATTTTTAAGTCAAGACAGTGTACGACTTAACATTATACGGAGCGCTACACATCAATACATGGTCAAATTAAGCATAGCCAATGGAAGTATTGGCAATACAATGCCATCGTATGTTTGAAAGTGTCAGATGTCTTTGAAGACTATGACAGAGCGATACAACGTAAAGCGTAGCACAGTACTGGGCCGTGCCAGGCAATACGCCCTCACAAAATCACCAATAGAGAAATTGACAACGGAGTGCAGTCTTGCAACAGAATCTCTGAAGCCACCTTTAAGCCAGTGACAGGCGGTACAACATCACACGTTACAGTATACAGGGCAGTACAACCCGATTCGCAGACAAATAAATTAGTGCAAATTACAAGACTCCCAATACAGTACAGTACAATGCCAGACCGTCTCAGATGTCGGTCAAGACAATGCCAGGGCAACGCAGTGCAAGACCTAACATTATACAGGTCAGTACAAGGCAATACGCAGTCCAATGAATAACAGTAAACTACAATACCCAAAACACACTGCAGTACAATGGCAAACCATCCCACATGTCGGTCGAGACAATGACAATGCGAGAAAGAACACCGTGCAGGGCAGCACAAGGCAGTACACAGTCAAATAAAGAACAGCTGACCAGAAAACCCGCACTACGCTGCCGTACGATCTCAAAACGTCTCGGAGGGCAGTCAAGGCAATTACAGGGCAATACAAAGCACTACGTCGCAGTACACAAGGCAGTACAAGGCAACACTCAGTCAAATAAATAACAGACAGTCAAAAAATTCACAGTGCAGTGAATTCACATGGGTCAGATGGCAACCAAAAGAAGGACAGGGCAATACAAGGCGAGAGGTAACCCAACACGGGGCTGGACAAGGCAATATGCAGTTGTGGCGAGTGGAGCGATTCACTTCAGTCCTGAGAGAAGTAGAGAAACATTTAGAAACATCACCACAGTGATTCGACAAAGGCAGCAGTGAACGTAACATCCCTTTACCAGGTTTCGTGCCCACGTCCCCCGGATAATTTATTGCACAGGGGCCAGGGTCAGACGAGCTGTTAGGGAGACCCTCCCGTTGAGCCACAACCCCCTTGCTTTCTAAACTCCTTCTTGACGAGCAGTCTAAGTGCGGCTGGATCCAATTCCTAGCCCTGGACTTGGGCAACGGTTCACCTCTAAAGGATTGTATCCGCGCCATCAACCCTTTATATCACTGAGCTAAGGCTACGAGGTTTAGCGTGGTATTAGTCACTTACCGAGACTCTGTTGCGGCAAGGGATCTCTCAGCCTTGAGGAGCAGAACCTGAAGCAAGCATCCCCGCTCAAGGGCACATCCTGGTGCTATGACAGACTATGACAGGCGATACTATGACAGGGCAATACAACGCAAGACGGAACTTTACACAGGGCAGTACAAGGCCAATACACAGTCAAATAGGGAACGACCGATCACAAAATTGATGCACGGTCAAATAGAGTACAACAGCCTAAGAAGCTCTCAATACAGCGCCTGTCAACGCCAGAATACATCAGATGGCTCACAGCACGGTGAGAGGGCAATACGACGCAAGACTTAGGAAAATACAGGGCAGTGCAAAGCAACACGTAGTCAAATATAGAACAGCCGATCAAAAACACCCTCCGTTCGGTGCGGTACAACCCCAGAGAGTGTAAAAGGACAGTTAAGACTACTTCATGGCAACACAACGCACAATGTAACACAATCCACGTTGCTACAATGCAATACAGAATAAACAACCGATCAAAACCCCACAATACGGTGCAGTACGATCCCACACGGTCTCGGGTGGCAGTCAAGACAACTATAGGGCGACACGATCCAAGATGCAACATTACACGACAGAGCAGAACGGAAGACGCAGTCAACTAAATACCAACCGATTAGAAGAACCGCAGTACAGTGCGGGAGAAAAAAATAAGTGGAGATGCCAGTCAAGACAATGACAGAGCAATACAAGGCAAGAAATAACGCAATACAGGGCAGTACAGTGAAATACACGGTCAAATAAATAACTGATTAAGTATCCCACAATATCGTGCGATGCAATGCCAAAACGTGTGAGACAGCAGTCGAGGCAGTGACAGAGCTATACAATGGAAGACATAACGCAGGGCTGTACAACACCGAAACGTATCAGGTGGCACTCAGAACAACAACATGGCGATACAACGCAAGCCGCAACACAATACAAGGTGGTAACAAGGCAATACATGGGTCAAACACAGAACAACGAATAAAACCTGCACAATACGGATCGCTGCAATCCCAGAACGTCTAAAGTGACAGTGAAGGGAATGACGGGGCAGTACAATGCAAGATACAACACTAGACAGGGCAATACGCATTCAAATAACGCAAAACCGATTAAAAAACCCACAATACACACCAGTACAACGCCGGAACAGATCAGATGGCAGTCCGGGCAAATAGAGGGCAACACAATGCCAAACGTGACGCCATACGGGGCCGGACAAGGCAATACGCAGTTGTGGCAGGCCAAGCGGCTAACTTCGCTTCTAAGAGAGAAGCAGTGAAACATTCAGAAACATCAACACAGTGATTCTCCAAAGGCAGCAGCGCACGTGACGGCGCTTTACCAGATTCCATATGGCCACGCACCCCGGATTATTTACTGCCTAGGGGCCAGGGTCAGACTAGCTGTCAGGGAGACCCTCCCCTTGAGTCACGAGGCTCGGAAAGGACCCCCTTGCTTTCTAAACTCCTTCTCCAAGAGGAGTCTAGGTGCGGCTGGATCCAATTCCTAGCCCCGGACTTAGGCAACGGTTCACCTCTGAAGGATTGTATCTGCGCCATCGACCCTTTATATCACTGAGCTAAGGCTACAAGGTTTTTGCATGCTATTAGTGACTTACTGAGAATCTGTTGCGGCAAGGCATATCTCAGTCTCGAGGAGCAGAACCTTAATCGAGCGTCCCTGCTCAAGGGGAGATCCTGGCACAGAGGCCCCTGCCATGCAGAAGTCAAAAGGCTCTTGGGCTGTCCACTCTTTATGGGGCAAGCCAATTGACTTATAGTCACATCAGCACAGGAACAAGATATCTAGGTCCCCACTGTGTTGCCAACCATCCCCCAACTTCAAGTACCACTCAGAACAACTCCATGGATGATTGGGGCGCCAAAACGAAGGGGCACCCACACCACCCCAGCAGTCAAATAAGGAACCACCAATGGAACTTTCACAATAAATAAGTACAATCCCAGACAGTCCAAAGTAACAGCCAAGACAATGACAGACCAATACAGTGCAAGACCTAACATCATACAGAGCAGTAAAAGGCAACGCGCAGCCAAGTCAAGAACAGTTAAAATACCCAAAATCCAGTGCAGCACTATGACACTGTCCCAAAACACAGTCAAAACAACGACAGAGTAAGGCAACACGAGCCGTAACACAACACGGGGCAGCACAAGGCAATACACAGTCACACAAAGAACAGCCAGTTACAAAACCCACAACAGAACGCCCTACAATCTCAGGAAGTCTCAGAGGGCAGTCACGGCAAATACAGGGCAATACGGTGCAAGACAACACAATACAGGCCACTGCCAGCCAATATCAGTCAAATAAATAACAGACAGTCAAAAAATTCACAGTGCAGCGCACTACTATGACACCATGGGTCAGGCGGCAATCATGACAACGACAGGGCAATACAAGGCAAGACGTAACCCAATACGGGGCCGGACAAGGCAATATGCAGTTGTGGCGGGTGGAGCGATTCACTTCAGTCCTAAGAGAAAAGTAGAGAAACATTCAGAAACATCAACACAGTGATTCTCCAAAGGCAGCAGCGCACGTGACGGCGCTTTACCAGGTTCCATGGCCACGTACCCTGGATTAGTTCCTGCCTAGGGGCCAGGGTCAGACAAGCTGTCTGGGAGACCCTCCCCTTGAGTCACGAGGCTCGGAAAGGACCCCCTTGCTTTCTAAACTCCTTCTCCGAGAGGAGTCTAGGTGCGGCTGGATCCAATTCCTAGCTCGGAAAGGACCCCCTTGCTTTCTAAACTCCTTCTCCGAGAGGAGTCTAGGTGCGGCTGGATCCAATTCCTAGCCCCGGACTTGGGCAACGGTTCACCTCTAAAGGATTATGTCTGTGCCGTCAACCCTTTACGTGGCTCATAAAAAAACAGCTGATGAAGGAAGTGACAATATGGTGGCCTACAATGGCAGAATAGATCAGATGACAATCAAGACAACAACAGAGCAATACAATGGAAGATGTAACACCACACGGGGCCGGACAAGGCAATACACAGCCACATCAGAACCCATGAGACACATCACACTACAGTCCAGACCTAGGACAGATTCTCTAACGTGACCGTCAAGACGACAGGGCAATACAACGCAAGACGTAACACAGGCCATATGCAGTTGTGGCGGGTGCAGTGATAAAATTCACTCCTAAGAGAGAGGCAGAGAAACATTAACAAACATAACAGTGATTCACTAAAGGTAGCAGCGCACGTGATGGCACTTTACCAGATTGCACGGCCACGCACCCCGGGTCATTTACTGCCTAGGGGCCAGGGTCAGACGAGCTGTCTGGGAGACCCTCCCCTTGAGTCACGAGGCTCGGAAAGGACCCCCTTGCTTTCTAAACTCCTTCTCCAAGAGGAGTCTAGGTGCGGCTGGATCCCATCCTTGCCCCGGACTTGGGCAACGGTTCACCTCTAAAGGATCATATCTGCGTGATCAAACCCTTTGTATCGCTCAGCTAAGATGGCAAAGTCTGGCATGCTGTTAGTCACTTACCCAGAATCTGTTGCGGCAAGGCTTCTCTCAGCCTCCAGGAGCAGAACCTTAAGTGAGTGTCCCCAGGAAATGCTGGCAAACAGGCCACTGCCTTGCAAGAAAGCTCAAAGGGCTCTTGGTCTGTCCGCTAGGTCTATAGCAAGCTAACTGACTCACAGTGTCTTGACTCTGGTGCCAGCCATCCCACAAAGTTCAAGTGCCACTCGTAGCGACTCCTGCTGGTCGTTATAGCTCGAGCAGCAGCCTGGAGGAAAAAGGGGGGGTGACATCGCAACAGCGGTCAAATACAGAACAACCGGTTAAAAATTGCACAATACAGTGCCAGAGACTCTAAAATAACTGGCAAGACAACGACAGGGCAACACCATGCAAGATCTAACCTTACACAGGGCAGTACAAGGCAACATACAATCAAATGCAGAGCAGACAATGGAAGATTTGACGGTACAGTGCCATACAACGGTAGAATATATCAGATGTCGGTCACCACAATGACAGAGCAATACAAGGCAAGACGTAACGCGATACGGGGCCCTACCAGGCGACACAGTCAAGGAAACAACAACCCATGAAAGAATTCACAATACAGTGCAGCCCTAGGACGGAACGTGTAAAATGACCGTCGAGACAGTGACAGGGCAATACAATGCAAGACACAACACCATACCAGGTGGTAACAAGGCAACATGCAGCCAAACGAAGAACATCCGATTAAGAAACCCAGCATACGTTCAACTGTAATACCAGAAAAGATCAGAAGGCAGTCAAGACAACGACAGCACACTATAACATGAGAAGTAACACAATACACGGCAGTACAAGGCATTACACAGTCAAATAAAGAAGAACCCATTAAAAACCACACAATACAGTGCAGTGCGATGCCAGAGTAGATCAGAAGGCAGTCGAGACTATGACGGGGCAATATAATGCAAGATGTTACACAATACAGGGCGGTACAAGGCATTAGAAAGCCAGATGAAGAACAACCGATTAAAAAACCCGCAATACAGCGTGGTACGAGGCCCAAACAGATCAGAAGGCAGTCAAGGCTACGACGGGGCAATATAACACGAGACATAACGCAATAGAGGGCGGTACAAGGCATTACACAGTCAAAGAACAACCGATTAAAAAAAAAAACACCACGCAACACGGTGTGGTACGATGCCAGAATAGATCACAGAGCAATCAAGAGCGTGACGGGGCAACACGATGCGAAACCGATACTGAGTGAGGCGGAGCAATACTATTTCAAATATACAAGAACATAGTAGGGAACCAAATTCTTAAGCGTACGACACAAGACCATCTCAAATGGCAGTCAAGGAAGTTACTGAGCAACGTAATCCCAATTTGCACAAAATGGTGCCATCAGGCACCATCGCGTCCGTCAACACTAAGTTGTACTGCAATATCCCCCGCATCACACGCGCCGTACCCTTCTGCTCACCTGCTCCGCATGGATTCCGGGTTTGGACTTTGTGGCACACTCTGGTTCTGGCACCTAAAACACCTAAGACACACAATATTACTGTTGAGCTTACGGGAAACCACCACCCCCATGCGCTACCTCTCTGCTACCCAGCTCACCTCCAACGCTCGTCCGGCTCCGGATGCCTGCGGCGCCTGCAAAACCAAAGACAAACACTCCCCTGAGCTGCAATGTAGCACTGGGCTATTAGACACCAACGTGTCCACAACCGCCTCACTTGCTGGGACTACTCAGTGGGCGTGCAGCATCACCCCTCTGACCCTGCGTGTCACACCAACCGAAGAAACACACGCCGAGATACTGCCCAAAACCCTACCAAATTCCCCATCTCCCGCTCCCTCACCTTGCCCGCCCATCCTCCCCCGAGGCGTGCAACCTGAAGGCTCGCAAACCACCCATAAAACCCAACAGACATGGGTTGCTTTAAAACTTGAAAGTTGCTCCCTCTGAGGCAGATGTGATAAGGTCAGCAGCGGCGGGTGGGCTGAAGTGACTGACTCATCCCCATCCCCACATCCCATGTCATTCATTGCTTCAAAACTTCAAATTGGAAAGAACCAATACATACAGTACTCAGAGCCACATCTTCTCTCTAATACCACGTGCTGACTCACCTTCTTACATTGCTCTCCTCTCCTACGCTGCCCCGCCAAGCTTGTCCTGTTGCATCTGCAAGAACGACATCAGAGAAATCACCCTGAGGCAGAGCAATAGAGTCATAACAACAAAAAGTCTTGCACCTTTTTACAAATACCATCTAAGGTCCAAATACAACCGTACACAAAGAAAATTACAAAAAAAAATCCGCACCAAAACCAGCCGTACCCTCTTCCACATGAACTCTTCTTCACTGCTGCTGTATTGCCTTCCCAACATGCCTCTGCTCTTCCCAAACAAAACAGAAGAGGTGTCTACACAGCCTCCCAATGGCTACCCTGAGATAACTCTAACACCTTTGCCCCGATCTACTGGGATTCATGTACTACATATAGACTCTCCACAGGATTCCGCCCACCCTGGACACTACGTGCCCAGGCAGGGCAGCCCCGAGCCAAACACTCACGGTTACGGACAGACACTACACGGAACGCTACGAACGACACGCCTCAAAGATGAGAGAAAACTCTCAGCAAGAAAGATGACATGGGGACCAAAGTCACCGTCGTGCAAGAAAATCTGTGGGATCGTGATGATGTCAACATGAAGACGCTCTACGGAACCCCCTGAAGCAAACTGTAGAACGTGATGGTACGTAATAAGAATGGACTGTTGAGCCCGCTAAGATGGACATGCAGGAAGTCTGGCTTCAAGACCTAAGAACGTAACGACGCAGGGAAGAACTCCCAGACATGGAAGCGGGCCGTCCAGAAACTTCCGAGAGGCAAGATTGATGCACGCTTTAAGATGCTAACGCAAGAAGAGCATCAGATGAATGGTGCTACGCCCACAGGCCCAAGCATTCGAGACCCTAAGGATGACGCCCAGGGCCCCACGTCGTGCTCCTGGAGCTCAAAGATGACCTCGAGACCCAAGAAGGGGCGAAGATACACAACACAGACCACATGAACGACATGACAACACGCACAGGCTGGAACCGCCCTGCCCGGGACACGCTAGCGTCACACTGAACAGTAAGCAACATCCTTTACCTTCCTAAATATGACTGTGCCCCGGGACAGCCCTCGCCACTACGCTAACGTCAAAGACCCCATTTTGCAATTGTCCACCTCGGCCCCTCTCTGGCGCCTGACTGTCAACTTAGCTTTTGGAGGGCCAGGCATCTGAATCCTTCTTCGATGCGGTCCGCAAAAACCAGCCATCCGATACATTTCCGCAGTCACCAGGTTCCTCCTCTTCCTCTGCAAAAGGAAAATAAAACATAATCCCAGAGGCCGCCACAGCACCAGCAATAAGCATCCTGAGAGAAGATGCCAACCTCTTCGACGACACCCTCAGCCTCCCGAATGCCGTGGCGTTCTGCTCGCCCGCTCCGCGCCGATTCCGGAGTCTGAGGCTGCAGTGATAGTTATTCACAGCACCTAAGAGACCAAGAAACACAACGTTACCACTGCGCTTCTGCCAAACCGCCACACCATCAACTCCTATCTTCTGTCTTCATTCACATGAAAAAAAAAGTACCCAATTGTATTCATAGAGGCGCCAGTCACATCTTCCCTCTAATGCCACATGCCGAGCCACCTCCGTACAGCGCTCCTCTCGGCTCCCCTACGTCACCCTGCACATCTCATCTCTCGGCATCTAAAAAGAGAAAAAAAAAAAATCCAACATTACCCCGATGCAGAGCGATAGCTTAATTCCAAAGGTCTTGTTTCTACTTCGGAACACTGTTCAATTAGATCCAACTACAGCCTGCCATCAAAAAAAAAAAACCACAGAAAAAGCCCACAAACATTACACCCCACACAAAGCAGCCTGAACATCTTTGAGATACTGCGTCCTTCACTGACTGTGAACAGCCTCTCCGACTTGGCTCTGCTTATGCCAACACCCACTAATAAAACACCCACGCACCCAACCTACTGAGAGCAAATTAATTCCAGATGACTACCCAACCTTTGCCTCGGTCTCCACAGATCCACATATTAACTGTAGACTCTCGTCACTATTCTGCCTGCCCTGGACTCTACACACCCGGGCAGGGGGGCTCCGAGCCAGACACACACACAAGCACAGACCAACACTACACAAAACGCTAAAAACAACGCACCTCAAGGATGAGAGAAAACTCTCAGCAAGAAGGATGACACCCAGACGGAAGTCACCGTCGGGCAAGACGACCTGGAGACCGTGGTGGTGATGTGAAGAGGCTCTATGGAAGCCCCTGAAACAGAGCGTAGGACATCATCATCTGTGATAAGAAGGGACTGTCAAGACTGATAAGATGTATGCGGGGGAAGCCTGGCTTCAAGACCTAAGAACGTAATGACATAGGGAAGAAGTCCCAGTTGTAGACGCGGGCCATCCGGAAACTTCCAAGACGCAAGACCGATGCAAGCTTTAAGCTTCTAACGCAAGACGACCAGCAGCCGAATGGTGCTATGCCCATAGGTGCAGGTGTTCGAGACCCTAGGGATGGTGCCTGAGGCACCATGCCGTGCTCCTGGAGCTTAAAGATGACCTCGAGACCCGAGAAAGGTCTAAGACACAGAACACGGACCACACGAAAGACAACAACACACACAGGCTGGAACCACCCTGCCCGGGAATGCCGAACAGTAAGCCGCATCCCTTACGTGCCTAAAAGGAGACTGCCCTCCAGGACAAACCTCTCCCCTACGCCAACTTCAAAGACACCTTTTTGCAATTCTCAACCTCGTCCCCTCTCGAGCGCCAGTCTCTCAACTTAGCTTTTGGAGGGCCAGGGGTCCGAATCCATCCTTGAGGCAGTCCACAGAAAACAGCCATCCAGTACGTTCCTGTGGTCACCAGCTTCCTCCTCTTCCTCTGCAAAAGGAAAAGAAAAAAAAAAGTTATCCCAAAAGCAGCCACAGCACCAGCAATAAGCATCCTGAGAGGAGATGCCAACCTCTTCCACAACACCCTCAGCCTCATGAACGCCGAGGCATTCTGCTCGCCTGCTCAGCACCAATTCCAGAGTCTGACGCTGCGGCAACAGTTATTCACGGCACCTAAGATACCAAGAAACACAGCATTACCACTGCGCTACTGCCAAACCACCAGTCCCGTGCTCCTCCTCGATACTATCTGGCTCGCCTCAAATGCGAGAGCCTAGAGCACACCAGGCTCCGACGACACCCGAACCCATCTGCAAAACCTGTCCAAGAAGGACTCATGAACCCGGCTCCCTTTTCTAGCCCTCCCCCAGTGCCAAAACTTTAGAAACCCCTTCTCTTCTCCCTGAGCTGCCAGGGAAGGAGCCCCACTTCTTCCCCATAGATCCCACCCTTTATTTGCCAGCCCGAACACCCGGCGTTGGACGCTTCTCAAGAGCCACTCTTCCCAGCCTCTCCCTGCGTCCCACCACCACCTCCTATCTTCTGTCTTCCCACAGACTCTGGGCTCTGCTGCAGACCCACAGAGTCAGTGAAGCCCTGATCTGACCTATACCAGGGGCCTGCCACAAGCCGCAAAGGCTCCAGGGACACGGCAAAACCCTGAGCACGGTGGGGGAAGGTGACAAGGCACCCCACATCCTGAAATACGTTATGCTTTATGGCCCTGCTGCTTTCCTGAGAAATGTGGAAACTCCATCTACAGCTGCAGACAAGGTGCTCACCCAGTCCCTGCAAAGTAATCTCATCATCTGCCCGATTGAGACAAATTCTATTGGCATCTTACCTGGGATACAGCAAAGCTAGTGGGGAAAAAAAAAACCACACAAACAAGAAAGTTCCGTCTTCAATACAGTCAGGGATTCCAGGAAAATGCGCCATGCCTGGAAGAGAGAAAACCATACCCTTAAACTATCTCACCGCCCCCTAAGACTCATTACCACGTGACTCACCTGAAAAACCACAAGGAAGAGAACCGGCACATGAGGCCGCTCTCTACTATACACGCTGCCAAACCTCACCTGGTCCTGAAGGTCTTGCCACCTCCAGCTTCTTACCTGCTATTCTCTAAATGGGATAACATCTCCACCCAAGGAGCTGAGCCGCCTCCAAAGCTGCAATCGACTGAAGGACAGGCAGAGCTCTGACCCTGGAGAAGCCCAGCAGCAGAATGAGCTGCCCCAGCAGAGGCTGTGGGTTATATACCCCGGGCCCCACCCACCCCCGTTCCCACCAGCACCTGGGAAAGGGCCTGGCTGACCTCCACAAGGCATAGAGCCTGCCAGAGGAAAAGCTGCTCCTTTCCTCACAGGCCTGAGAAGTACAGCATGCAAAACACCAAAACGGAGAAAGCGACCCTTAGAGGAACGGACAATATGTGCTCTTTTATTACAACTACATCAACTGTGTCAGCAACAGGGCCCGGTAGGTAAGTAAACTTAATTAAACTTTTGCAGGGCGTAGACATAAAGAGAAAGACATCATCCTAACCTAAATAGGCCAGAAGATCATGAAGCACAATAACAATATTTTTATCAAGACTCAATGTGCTTTAGTTTCCTTGTAAAAGAAACCCCACAACGAGTCATACAGCATTTCTAGCAAGACGACGCATATTATCCGACTTCTGCCAGAACTGTGTTCTGGATCGGACTGACAGACAGAGTGCAAGCAGAGGCTTGTGCGCCGCCCGTAATGCAGTGGCTGAGAAAGAACCAAGGCTTTGGGCCGCCGCTCTCCTCGGCCGAGTCCGCTCCGGTGCCCTGTCTGTCATCATTGCTGTTGTGCCTTAGGCCATGCAGTAAAACAAGTGACACGTGCTCCCTTTTAACTTCTCTCCTGAGGCAGAAAAGAACAAGAGAGAGAGACTTAGGGACTGAAAGATAAACTGAACTGTAATGAAATCTTAACAGCAAAATAATACTGAGAAAAGACAACAGTAACAAGAAAACAATTAAATATATACAGGACATACACAACCCGATACAGAGCTCCCAGGATGACCGCTGCTTCACTGGCAAAGTCCGGAACCAGACTCCGTGACAGACTGGAACCAGACTCCGTGACAGACTGGAACCAGACTCCGGACCTGGTTGCATAAATGCACGGATCGAGGTCAAAGGACAATGAACAGACAGAGGAGTCTTCAGAGGCCAGACAACAGGTACCGACCCCTTTGATCCCTCCGCTTTTATACTGAGCGTGATGAGGATGGGATGGAATACCCTATCAGTCAGATTCGGGTCACCGGTCCCGTCTACTCTTCACTATGGGTGCAACCCCTCTACGCTTTTCTGCTTCCAACCCTCCAACAGGGCAGATATATAAAAGTTAGCTGGGCTGTGCTGTTGTAGGAATAAGTATAAGCAAGAGCCTCTCTGCACGGCATCCCTTCGCATTAAGTGTAAATATAAGTTCTTGGTGCTCTGAAGGCAGATACTACCTGAAAAATACGTCATTATTTTCAGAGAGTTCACTTCATTGGAAGAGACTTACCTGAAAAGTAAAGTGACTGCAAACAACACCAGTTCTGTTGTACCTCAGACCAGCACTTCCACACATGGCTACGTAACCTCACATTCACATGAAAAAAAGAAGAAGTGGCCAAATGTATTCATGGAGCCGCCGGTCACATCTTCCCTTTAAGACCTCGGGCTCAGCCACCTTTGTCCTGCGCCCCCATCAGCTCCCCTCTGTATCCCTGGCCACCTCATCTCTCTGCATCTGAAAAAAAAGCAACACACCAACATCAAACATTACCCTAATGCAGAGCAGTAGCTTAATTCCAAAGGTCTTGTTTCTACTTAGGAACCCTGTTCACATAAGTCCAACTACAGCCTGTCATCCAAAGAAGAGACGCCTGCAAACATTACACCCCACACAATGCAGGTTTACCATCTTTGAGATACTGTCCCCTTCACTAGCCATGAACACCCTCTCCAACTTGTCTCCGCTTATGCCAGCGCCCACTAATGAAACACCCGTCCACACAGCCTCTCGAAAGCTAATCAATTCGAGACGACTGAGCAACCTTTGCCTGGGTCTAGACAGATCCTCATATTCACTACAGACTGCCATCTGTAAGTCCTGCCGTCTGAAAGTCCAAGACACAGAAGACAGAGCACACAAACTACACAACCAAAGACACAGGCCAGAACTGCCCTGCCCAGCACACACTAGCTTTGTGCTGAAAAGTAACCCACTCCCTTTACCTACTCAGAGGAGACTGCTCCCGCATAGCCCTCTGCTCTAGCCTGACTTTAAAACTCCTCCCTGAAACTGTCAACCTTGGCCCCCCTCCAGCACCTGTCCCTCTACTTCGCTTTCAGAGGGCCAGTGGTCTGAATTCATCCTTGACAAAAAAAACCACAACAAACAGATAACTGATGTGTTCCTGCAGTCACCATGTTCCTCTTCATCAGCAAAACAAAAAGAAATCACAGCTCCAGCAGCGACCACCATGACAGTAGATGCCAACCTCTTCCACAACACCCTCATCCTCAGAGGTGCCATGGCAATCCACTCACCTGCTTCACGTCGATTCCAGTCAGAGGCTGCAGCAACAATTATTTATGGCACCTAAGATACCAACAAACACAAAATTACCATTGCATTTCTGCAAAATCACCAGTCCCGTGCTCCTCCTCCACGCTGTCCAGCTCACCTCAAATGCAAGAGGCTAGAACAGACCAGACCCTGTCGACACCCAAATCCAAATGCAAAACCGATATGACAGAGACTGATGAACCCACCTCCTTTTCCTAGCCAGCCCCCAGCGCCAAAACTTTCGAAACCCCTTCTCTTCTCCTCAACCGTCAGGGAAGGAGCCTCACTTCTTCCTGACAGCTCCCATCCTGTATTTGCAACCCTGAACCCCCTACGCCGGCTGCTTCTCAGGAGCAGCTCTTCTGAGCTGTGCCCTGCGTTTGGCAGGCACCTCCTATCTTCTGTCTTCCCACAGACTCTGGGCTCTGCATCAGACCCACAAAACAAATAATGTCCTGACACAATCTATGAGGGGCCTGCTGCCCGCTGCAAAAACTCTAGGGACACCGTGGCACTCCATGGGCAACGGGGAAAGGTGATGAGCCATGCCATACCCTGAACGACGCTATGCCTTACATCCCTGCTGCTTTCTTGAGAAATGCTAGTGCCATATATGCAGATGCATACAAAACGCTCACCCTAACCCCCATAAGATAATCTCATCATCAACCCAATTAAGAGAAACAATATCAGCAATTTACACAGCATACTGCAAAACTGGTGAAAAACCCACAGTTCTATCTTCAATAAAGTCAGAAATTCTAGGAAAATGCAGTGCTCCTAGAACAAAGAAAAGCATACTATTAAACCATCTGGGCACCCCCTAAACACTCATCACAAAGTTATGACCCGAAAAAAAAAGGAGCATACCAGTCAACTTTCTACCATACAGGCAGCTGGATGTTTACTGCTCCCGAAGGTCTCAGCTCAGCCTTCTCACCTCTGCCTCCCTAAATGCCGAAACACGCCTGCCCAAACAGCTGAGCCTGTCCCAAAGCTGCAGCAAAGCGAGGGACCAGCAGAGCACCCACCCCACGGGGCCCAGCAGCAGAATGAGCTCCTGAGCCCGGGCTGGGGCTCATGTACCCCGGGCCCCGCCCACCGCCCTCAGGCCCCGCCCACCGCCCTTCCCACAATCCCCTGGGAAAGAGGCAGGGCCAACCCCCAGAAGACGTGAAGGCGGGCGGCAGCAGGAGCAGCAGCTTCGCTTCTCCTGCCTTAAGTTCCCAGCAGGCGAAGCACCTCCCCTTTTTATTTCCATTTGGGACCAACCTCTGGTGATTCTCTTACCGCTTTTGTGTGATTTCTGTCCAGTTGTTGCTGTGGAGAAGAGAGCTCTGCAGGGGTTGCATTACTTTTGTGATCTTCAGATATTTTTGTGGTTAACTGATAATTGTGTTTTATCGTTTTGGAAGAGTGTTAGAAGCATATGATTTCCAGAAGACTTATGAGCATTTACGGGCTCCTGGAGGACTAAAGTGCCATAGAGACGCGTCGGAGGACTGAGGGGACACTTCCGGGCTCCTGGAGGACCGAAGTGCCACGGAGACGCGCGTCGGAGGACTGAGGGGGCACTTCCGCGGTCGTGGAGGACCGAAGTGCCACAGAGACGCGCGTCGGAGGACTGAGGGGGCACTTCCGGGGTCCTGGAGGACCGAAGTGCCACGGAGACGCGCGTCGGAGGACTGAGGGGGCACTTCCGGGGTCCTGGAGGACTGCGGGGTCACGTAGATGGAAACCCGGAAAACTGCCGGGCACTGACGGGGCCGCGGTAACGCGTAAGAGCCGATGCGGAGGGGCCGATGGCCGCTCTGGAGGCCGGGCGGGCGGCACCGATGCCGCTCCAGGTGGCGCGGAGCTCGCCAGACTCCCGGCGGGCATGGTTCGCCCTCCGGACGCCACTCTCTTGAGACTGCGGCCGGACGGGCCTCTGCGAAGCCGCGCCTGCGCACGAGCTGCGGAACCCACGCGGCGCCGGCAGCGGGGGCCGAGGGGGGCCGGGAGGCGCGGGCACTGCGCATGCGCCGCCCCCCACCTGCAGGACGCGCCTTCAGCCGCCAGGCGGCAGCACCCGCTCCGGTATTGACACACATCTGTGCGTTTAGGGAATTTCCGTTGCCCATTTCCTACGTTAACGCTTTTGATACCGAATATCTATTTAGGCTGTCTGCCTACACACCTAGTTTGACACTAATATCTTTTTATAAACGCATCTAAGTATTTTTATATTCTAGGATCTTTCATATAACACAGAAGCACAGAATCACAGAATCCTTAGAGACAGAGGTTTTTATTTTGAACTTTTACATACATAATATATATATATGTATATTTCTCATTCCCTATTTCAACGCCTCCTGCCCATAGTTACAGGTTTTCACATTTTTTAATGCATCCCAAGAATTTTCAGACATTCTGGGGCCGCGACCCACTTCTTTTGGGGGGGCAACTCCACGTAACCCCCCCCCATCTCCCACTCACCTGCTCCTCTGCTGCATCATCGCTGCCCCAGTGACATCGGGGTGCCCCAAATGACACCATCACCCCCCAAGACACACACACACACACACAGACACCCTTCTATTCACCCCAAAAAAAGGCTCAAAACGCCCAGACCCAGGGCTGGCCCCTTCTCCTCAGGGGGGCTCCGCCACCGGCTGCAAACCTGGGCTGGGGCATCTCTCGAGCAGCACGAGACGCCTACGACGAGGCACCTGGAAAACAAAAATCCCCAATTATAGCTCAGCATCCCAAAAAAACAGCACAGAAGAGAGCAGAGGAGTTCTGTCAGACGGAGGGACGGGACAGGAGCTGGGGAAACAGCTCAGCTCGAAATACAGCACAGCCTTCAAAAGCCAGCGCCATCTGAACTCTTCAAAGTCAGGATTAAGACTAATCAGTGCCATTTTGAACACGTTCTTAGCGTAAGGGCGAACCCTCCGGCTGGTGCTGGGAAACGCCTGGCCCTTTCCCTTTCACTGAGAAGGTGTGCATGAAGTTTACATCCACCCAGTGAAAATACTTACCCTGTGAAAGTACTTGGCTTTCCTTCGGCGCTAATTTAACTTGCACAGCTGTGAACGGATACTATTAAACTATCCGTCTCCAAAATACACAGCTATGATTTGACCACGGGGGGGTTTTTGTGTGCTACACGAGGAGGAGGAGGGACATCGGGGCAGCGGCGCTGCCCGAGAGAGACACTACTGGCTGCCGGGAAAAGGCGGCACTGAAAGCCAGACAGAAGTAAAGTACTTCAGAGCACTCTGCCAAAAAAACGGGGGGAAAACCGCGTAACATTCAGTTGTCTCTCCTTTTAAACATTTCGAACAAATACCTAACTGCCCAGGTACACCTCATAAATTGTACACTACAGCCGTTTAGGCGGCTGCAGTTTAAACTACGCAAGTCAGTTTGTCGATTATACAACTCTCACTTTTTTTTTTTTAGCTTCATTTAACATAGAAAAATCAGTGAGAGAAAAAACTCCTCCAAATGGTTTTACTTTTGGGGGCGGGGAATCAAATCGCCGGCGCCGCGATCCGTAGGGCTACCAAAAAGGACCGGCAGATTCGCGAATGCTTTTGGCTGTGCTGAAGGCGCGGAGGAACGCGTTTTTATGGTATCTCGACTGTTCCAACCGAGAACCCAAAGGCCGGCGATGCCAGCAACTGGGGGGAGACGCGCGGCACTTGGGCCTGCGGAAGGAAATGAACTTCCTCCCGAGGTTACAGAAAAAGGACATTGTTGAAGCCGTAACTCACCAAAACCACAACCAAAACCACAGGATTCGCCGTCACGAGTTAAACGCTGCTGATGCTTCACGGCAAAGCCTGGAGAACGCAGAGAGGCGATGCCCGTTTGTCCCGTTTTGTCCATGTCTCCTCTTTGACCTCAATCGCCTTTAGGACAGATGCCAGTATCTCAGTGAGGTTTTCGAGTACCGCTGTGAAATATTTTAAAGACTTATTGACTGAGAAAGCATAAAGTTTTTATCGTGAAAGCAAAGCCTGCTTCTTCTGGACATGTGAACTCTTACAAACAGTTCCTTCCCTCTTCTAGTACAGAATTATTTTCACAGTATCGTTTGACAGTGAGCACCCAGAAAGAGAAGAATATGCTTTCAGGAAGAGAAAAATAAATGGAGGGAAGTAAGCTTTGCAGAGGCGTAACGTGCTCCAGGACAGACTTTATTTTGGTTTTAGGATTGTGAGGGACGGACTGTAAATTCCCTGCCGAGGGGCAGGAGCCCCTCCAAGCCTTCAGTGGAACGCCTCAAACACTCGCAAGGAAATAAATAACGCAGGCCTGGCCTTCAAACAGCTGATGAGGCTCACACTTCTGGCGGCTGAAAGTGTGGGAGAACTGTCTTGTGAAGACAGGTCGGTTCTGCCACTCGTGCCGTGAGCTCGCTCGTTCTCAGTTCTCGAGGCCGTTGTGTCCCATGAGTGACCTTTGCTTCATTATCCGCGAAACGCACGTGAAAGCGCACGCCCTGCATGTGCTAATGAAGATTACAGAGATCACGCTGAACATGTGTGACCATGGCACTCGTCTCTCCACCCAAATCATGGCACACGTCACCGGGGAGAAGGGAGAAACCTGAGCTGAGCCCGTCCTCAGCAAGGAGGGCGGACCGTGCTGATTCAGCAAACGTAAAAGGGGAAAATAAGTGCCCCGAGGGAACAAAAAAGAAACAAAAGAAATAGACAGTGCCTGGGAAGATTCTTCCCAAGAAAGAAGAAGATTATGCCTGGGAAGAATCCCTGAAAAAGACGCTGGAACCAGGACCCGCGATCTCTTTATCTCTGTCTTTTTCTCTGTCTTTTCCTCTCTCTGTCCCTCAGTTTCTCTTTTCTCTTGGAATTGTTAAGTAACAGTTAGAGCTGTGAAGTGATGACCTTAAGTACGACCTTAAGCACCGCTTGCCGTAAGTTGTCCTACACCTGGTGTTAACTAACACAATGTACACCCCAACACCTGCCATAATTTTTTATATACCTAACCAATTATCGTGGGCTTGTTAAGATCTATACTAACCATTTTGGTAAGCTAATAAATGTTTCTGTATGGACCTTGAGATTTATCTCACCTTAGTCCGTGCCGCTGAGAATTTACAAATCTGAAGTCACTTACCCTCCCCTCTTTCCTGACAGCGGGAAGCGACAAGGATTTTGTTAAAATATTTCACAGAAAAACTATAGGAGGAGTGCTGGCACATCCTTCCCGTTAACTTCAGAGTCCACACTACAAGTACCTCAGGAAAAAAGCAGACGCGCATCGCAGACGCACCTCGTACTCGCAGAGCACTCCAGATTCTTTCCGTCTGTCCTGTACCATCACGGCAGAAGGAAGGGCGACCACGGAGAAACACTGGCAGCTGGCATTCTGCCAAGACAGGAAAAAAACTTCTGGCATAAAGCTAGGTGGCAATCTAAAGCGTCCTTCTTTTGTGAAGGTCTGTGAAGACTGCAGCTAACGGAGGCTCCTGACGAGTAGGACACGGCCCCAAAGACTGGGACTCACCGCAGCTCCTGCTTTCAGCGCTGCCCACAGAATTTTCCAGTTCAGGTGCCTCTCTCTTTCTCTGTCCCTTCCTCTTCTGCAGCGCTGGTCACTTGACCATCCTCCACCTAAGAGAACACAGCGGTGTCTTACAGCTCTTGCGATATGAAGCTTCCCAGATGTGCAGCCTTGCACGCACACAACCCTTCCCCATGGCCATACCGTGATTATGGATACGCGTACGGACCCTACGGTACATATCAGCAATCTGGTCTGCTGAGGACAACTCAGAGGGGACCCTTCCTCACCCAGAAATGCTTGGCTGTCTCTTCCCTGCCGCAGGAAGCACCTTCTGGCTCAATCACCTTGATGTTGTTCTCTGGCTGTTTCACGTTTTTCAAGCATCTTAAGCTTCACCCACAGCAGCTCCTGTTCAAAGCCAGTAAACGTCCACCAGTCCCAGGTCGCCCACACCAGGAGGGAGAACGGGGCTGAACGGAGACAGCCCAGGCAAGTCTGTGGCAAAGGCAGCCCACGACAACCCCGAGGAGGAGCGGACAACCGCGGCCTCCGGGAGAGAAAGAGAAGGGGCAGCAGTTCCCCGACCACTCGCCCCAGCGGGAGCCCCCCCTGCAGCAGGAGCTCCTGGAGACGCTGCTTTCCCCACCCGGATGCTCCTGGCACCTGCATCGAGAGGCGACCAAGCGCAGCCAGGGGCGGCCGCCGCTGTCGGGAACAGGACGGGGGGAGGACATCTGCCGGCAGTGCCTCGGCTGGGGAGGAGGGCCGGGGCCCGTCTCCTCGCAAAGGAACAGGGAGCGGGGGGGCTGCGGGCCCGGGAGCGGGAGGACGCCGGCCCGGGAGCAGGGGGGGGCCGGCCCGGGACCCCGGGGACGCGGGGGGAGAACCGTCCCGATGGGGGGGGACGCGAGGGGGGGAGGGAGGGGGGGTCCGAGCCGGAGGACGCGGGGGGGTCCGAGCCGGAGGATGGGGGGGGCGGGGCCGGGGCCGGCCTGG